>NC_133757.1:27675000-27977777 GCF_036562045.2 Rhinolophus sinicus | reverse complement strand
CACAGAAGTCTTCTTTATGTTGAGCCCAAACCTTCCTTCCTGTTCCTCCGACTCTTTGGCACTACGTCTCCCTCTGCAGCTGCACAGACTAATTGCATCGCTAGAAAGCTAGCATGTGTCTCCCCACCAGCTTTTCTCCTCTCCAAGCCAAACATTCTTATTGTATCAACTGTTCCCCCCAGGATGTGTCTGCTAAGACTCTCCACTTTCCATTGAGAATATTTTGGATACTCTTAAATTTGTGGATATTCTTGAATTTGTCCATCTTAAAACATGATTTCCAGACTT
Organism: Rhinolophus sinicus; assembly: GCF_036562045.2. Lineage (NCBI taxonomy): Eukaryota > Metazoa > Chordata > Mammalia > Chiroptera > Rhinolophidae > Rhinolophus > Rhinolophus sinicus. Next base: position 27,977,489 of record NC_133757.1, on the reverse strand, counting down.
AAGGCAATGCTCCAAATAAGATCTGACAGCATGTGAGGACCGTGAAACTATCACCTCTCTCTTAATTTGAACTTTATACCTCACTGAATGCAGCCTAGGACTATTCTCCCTTTCAAAATTCTTTACTGCACACCAGGCTCATATTGAGTTTGTGGCAAACAAAAGGAGTTCAGTTATTTTCACAAGGACTATTCTTATGCCTAGTCTCCCCCATTTTTCCAGGTTTACAATTAATTTTAACCTTTCACATGCAGGAGCCCCATATTTATCTCTATTAAATTCACTCTTCGTGGTTTTGGTATGCTATTGCAGCATACAAGGTTCTTTGTGAATTTTGACATCTGTCATCCAATCTATTTATTGGCAGTTTTTCAAATCGTGCTTTCGTCTCAAGTTGCCCTTCAGCCGGACAGCCAAGTGTAGAGAGCAGTGGACCTGCCTACAGAATCTCCCTGGAGTTTAGTGTTTATATCACTCCCGTCTCAGTGCTCTCTTTTCTTGCAGCCCACGTTTCTCCAGAGTCTGCTTCAACTTCTTTATTTATAGAATAGAAAACTGAGACCTGGCCGTTTATGTAACATCCTTAAAGCCACCCAGCTCATAGTGACAGAGCTAGGATTCAGATTGAATTCTTCAGGAAAGACATTTTCAAACTCCTCAATTCTGAGAAGTCAGAATACAATGAGAATTACTGGGATACTTCTAGATGCGTAGGTCCCAAATCTGCCCAACTAACTCAGGATTTCCACAGGAAGTCCTGGTAATCTGTTTGTTTAAAACTAATTCTTCTCAACCTGGAAGTTAGGAAACACTGCTTATTTATTATTTCCCACAAAGCAAGTTACCTTATCCAAAAAGCCTAAAGAGGTTACCGTGTGGAAGATTTGTTCTTAGTAAACCCATGCTAACTCTTGTTAACTACCTCTTTGTTTTCGGTGTTCTCACAGCCAACCAAGTAATAATCCATTCTGAATTTTTGTTCAGATAACTTGACAGTTCCTACCACATAATTTCCACAACTTACCTCTTCCTCCTTTTGGAAAAATGGGACAACGTAATCCCATTTCCCGTTTTTTAAGCCCGCTTCCCACCCGCCTGATTTCCCAGGGAGTATTGACAATCATATCTGCAAGGACTTTCAGTTGTCTGGCAGGTTGTAGGTCTGGACCTGGTGATCTGCATTCATACCAGGCTGGCTGAATGAATGCCTAGGGCTCCAGGGTGCTCAGACCCAGCCGTGAACTTAGAAGGCCTGGGTCACTTCCATACAAGTACCTCACCCTCAGGAAGGTTGGATTGACCCAGAGCAGGATTTCTGAAGCCACACCCTCCATCTACGTCAAGCTTGTGCTGTGGCTCTTACTGAGGCCTCCTGGCTGCACCTCACCAGATCTCCAGTATTCTGACCTTGGTCTCCTGACCTCTAACCCACTTGACTCAGTGCACACTAGATGACAGTCGCCAAGCTAGGCATTGAGGGAACAGAGCAGAATAAGACATGGCTCCTGCCCACACCCATCTTGAGCCAGACCCCTCCCTCTAACTTCCTGACCTAAATCTGAATTGCTTTTATGCAAGGGCTGGGGTCCTGTTCTTCTGCCTCGGAATACTTAGGCTATTGCAGAGAATAAGGTTGTCAGCTTCTGGCTGTCCATTTGGCCACATCTCCCATACTTCCTGCACCAGTAGAAGTATTTGAGTGTCTAAGCAATCTTGGCACTCGCTGTCCGACGTTTGCTCGTCAGTGGGTCTTTGAATGGCATCACTCCTATCATACAGTTCTCACAGTTTTCTACCAGGCTCTTTGCATTGTCTTTCCCACCACTTGGCTCTACCTTGAATGCTTGCTGCATCAAGGCCCTTCTCTTATCCGTGACAAATAGCCTTGCTTTTGTGGCTCACTGGTGCCTACAGCAGATTTCCTGAAATTCTGAAGAATACTAATCCTATGAGGTACTCTGAAAAAAAGATTTTAAAATTCCCTAATTAAATAAGCATGGGAAATTCTGCAGTGGAGATCTTTGATGAATCATGATGCCCTGTAGCATCATGATTAAATGAAGGCTGTGTGAAGCGCTGCAGAGGAAAGTGTTTCAGTCTGTTTGAACTGCTGTTTCCAAACTTCCATTGTGTTTTGTGGTTATTGTAATTGTCAATTTTTGCATAACAGCTGTTATCACACATGGAGCTAGTGTTCCATGTAATTCATGTTGAGAAATCCCAGCCTACACATTGTGCAGTTATTCGATGTGGAGGTAGATATAGACATTGCCTAAACTGTATCTTTCTTATATATGCATTTTTATTTTACAGGTAATATAACTCCATTTCAAGAAGTTTAGAGAATAGATAATTATTTTTAAGTATACATAATTCCAAGGCCAAAAACAACCTGCATTACAGGGATTCTTAACCTTGGTAATATCCATAGATGGAATTCAGGGGGACAGTGAACTTACATGGAATAAAAATTACATCTTCATTTTCACTAACCTCCAGCTGAAATTTAGCATTTACTCTGATTATAAATGTAAGGGACAAACCACAGTAATATTAGCAGTACCTATGTCATCGTCACCAGTAGAAATCATAGAGTTTTCATATTATATCACAGTTTTTGCTAATATCTCTAAAAATTATTCATGCTCATCACTATTTCAAAAACATTACTTGACATAACACTGTGTATTTTTTACTGTATTAATAAAGAAATAGATATCCCTATTGCATGGAATTGCTTTTTCAACAGTTGATAACTATATTCAACAACTTTTTTTCCCCTCTGTAATCATATAATTTGATTTTATGCATTAAAAACATTATTCTGAGAAGGGATCCTACCTCACCAGACTGCCAGAGGAGTCTGTATCATAAAAACAGGTCAAAAATCCTGTTGTATTATATTACCATTTACTATCTAGCCTTTTTATGCAAGTCATTTTATATTATTATAGTCATTATATATAGACAGATATATAGCTTTGATCAAAGGATGTAGAATTGTATATATATATTTATATATACATGTATATATTTACATATGTAAATATGTACACATACAATTCTGTATCCTTTGTTCAATATATACATATCACAATTATTTTTCTATGTCTCATTCTCTCAGTCGGATATACCATAGTGTACTGGCCCCATTCCCCAATTGTTGGACTTTCATACTGTTGCCTATTTTTAATTCATGCATGTAATTTTTCCTGTATTTTGGATTATTTCCTTATGCTAGAGTCCCAGACTTACATTTATTCTTGTGTCCTGTGATATCCCTTCATAGTAATTCTAGTCGACTGTAGAGGCTCATGACCTCCCAATCAGCACACATCAAGTTTTTGGAAGTTTCTAAGCCTAACTTGTTAACCTGATGGTGGTTCTGATAAAATCTGTTGAAAAATATTTAAACCAACAACTATTCATTTGTTCTCCTTATCCATAGTAATTCTAACATTTTTCTCAAGATCCAAAGCCTTTAGATATTATTTTAAGAAGAAAAACCGTTTTATCTTTCTTTTTAAAAGCAGAAATTTACTTTTCTAAACTTAATGGGCTGACTCAATTCCTCATCATTTGAGATTGATGGTGGTTCTCTGAAGCACCGAGGTTTCTCCTGGAGGGTTTGCCCCCGGGAACCCAGATTCCTTGTGGTTTTTCCTAAAATGTCCAGGATCCCTCCTGTGGGGATATTAACATTCACCCAGTGATTAGCCTTGTAGGTCAAGTGAATTTAGATTTTTGTTTTCTTCCCCAAGTGAATCAACACAGGACCATCCACTTTTAATGACTGCGGTAAGCATGAGGTGGTCATTGCAAAAGCTATAAATGAAAGTTCACTAGCTTAGCATCTGCGGTCTTTAATTATTGATATCTTACAGGCTCATCAGTTGGCATCCATGCAAGCTCAGGCCTATAATGGTGGGAGTGCCAACCCCCCACCTGCTAATAATGAGGAGGAGGAAGATGAAGAAGACGAATATGATTATGACTACGAATCTCTGTCTGACGGTAAGAGAAACAGAATCCCATGCTTGCGCACGGAAGTGCCTGTATAAGGTTTTCTGTTGTTGTTTTGATGGGGTTTTCCCCCCCAAAAAAATAAATCTGGCACTCCATAGATCAACAATACAAATTGCTGTAGTATTGTCCAAGAGTTTCTGAATCCCATCACTTTAGCGAGGAGGACCAAGCAAGGAAAGAGATGTTAGCCACCACTGCCACCATTCAAGGAAAGGAAGGGAACGTTTGGGATGTAACACGGGTCATTCTTAAGTGAATTTCTGGAACAAGAGTTGGACTTACAGCAGAGAAACCCCATTCTCACCTTTTCAGTGTCTGGCGTGGCTGATGCTCTTGGTGGCTGAATCTTTGTTGTCTCCTACACCCCCTGCAAGGGGGCAGCATTACGTTTCTGTACTCTCTGCTCCGCCCTTTGGCAGCTTTCACTTCTGCTTTCTATTATAGAAGTATAGAAAGGAAAGAAGCATCATTTCCCTCCCCTCCTACCTGCCTCTTCACATTACTAAGCCAACCAGACATTTTCTTCTGGCCCCACCAAAGAGACAAAACATCACGGATGGCTAATGTTCCAATACAGAAAGTCACATGAATGATGTTAAATAGAGATTACGGTGAAGGATTTTTTTTACATAAGAATTAGGTTTCAGGTGTGTTTTGTTTGCACTAAATTAGTGGCATTTGTTATAGATTGCAAAATGTTTTCTCAGGTACCATTGCTGATGCTAGACTGTTTCATTTTGGCAACTTCTGAAGGATAACAATGTAGTAATGAAAATTTGCCACAGTTCCTATTTACATAAGCTTTATATATGCACCGTGTTTCCCCAAAAATAAGACCTAGATGGACAATCAGCTCTAATGCGTCTTTTGGAGCAAAAATTAATATAAGACCAGGTCTTATATAATATATTATATTATATTATATTATATTATATTATATTATATTACATTATATTATAATTATATTATATTATGGCCAGTATTATATTATATTATATTGTGTTTATTATATTATATTATATTATATTATATTATATTATATTATATTATATTATATTATATTATATTATATTATATTATATTATATTATATTATATTATATTATACCTGGTCTTATAGTAAAATAAGACCAGGTCTTATATTAATTTTTACTCCAAAAGACGCATTAGAGCTGATTGTCCAGCTAGGTCTTATTTTAGGGAAACAGTAGACTATATTACTTCTCTGGAGAGTAATGGTTTTACTAATGTGCAGATATGCACAGGCCAGCAACCATTTACCACTGGCCTTAAGACAGCCAAGCCACCCTCCACATGTCTGCTTCTTGTGCGGCAGAATTGTCTCCTAGTCATGTTTGATTCTGTGACCCTCAATCACAGCCAGCAGGTACAGTCCAGTTTCTTTCTGCCCCACAAATACAATACTGGGCTATGTCCGTTTTTTAAATTACAGTTGACATACGATATTATATCAGTTTCAGGGGTAAAACTCAGTGATCATCATTTATATTCTTTATGATGTGATCACCACAATAAGTCTAGTAACCATCTGCCACCACACAAGTTACTCTGATAATACTGTTTTTTTCTATGCTGTACATTACATCCCCATGACTTTTTTTTAATAACTGGAGGTTTGTACCTCTTATTCCCCTTCACCTTTTGCCCCTCCTCTCTGGCAACCATCAGTTTGTTCTCTATGTCTATGACTCTGTTTCTATTTTGTTTTATTTGTTCATTTGTTTTATTTTTTTAGATTTCACATATAAGTAAAACATATGGTATTTATCTTTCTCTGACTTATTTCATTTAGCATAATAATCTCTAGGTTCATCCATGTTGTTACAAATGGCATGACTTTAGTCTTTTTATGGCTGAGTGATATTCCATTTTGTATATGCACCACATCTTCTTTATCCATTCATCTATTGATGGACACTTACCATGTTTCCCTGAAAATAAGACCTAGCCAGATCATCAGCTCTAATGCGTCTTTTGGAGCAAAAATTAATATAAGATCTGGTCTTTTTTTAATATAAGACCAGGTATAATATAATATAATATAATGTAATATAATATTGCATATAATATAATGTAATATATTATATTAATATAAGACCAGTCTTATATTAATTTTTGCTCCAAAAGGCACATTAGAGCTGATGGTCCAGCTAGGTCTTCTTTTTGGGGAAACACGGTAGTTGTTTCCATATCTTGACTCTTGTAAATAATGCTGCAATGAACATCAGGGTGCATATATCTTTTCAGATTATTGTTTTTGTTTTCTTCAGAAGTGGAATTGCTATGTCCATTTAATATTTGTCTTTAGCAATAATTGATTGTTTCATACCATCAACTAAAAGCCAGTTTACTTGACTTGAAATCCCATCAGATAATATGAGGAGCATATTATCTGATGGGAAGATCAAAAGAAGGAGTAAATGAAAAGGAGTCAAGATAATTTCTGGTATCCTATTCCTGAAAAGTTGTGGGAATATGAACATTTTCATATTAATTTATTCTTCCCCATGGGCCTCTACTACAGTCGTGGTGATGTATTCTCGTAGAAGAACAAATGTATTCAGACAGAAAGGAAAACCACATTTAAGATACCACCCAATCCAGATGTCATTTGCTTCTGTAAGAAGTTAGTGCACACTGGAAGATGAATTCACTCTCTGTCATAAATCACTCCTGTGTTTTTCCTGTGCTTTTGAGAACAAGAAAAGAGAAGATGTTTCTTAATTATTAGCATTATTATTACAGGTGTTTAGGTATGCAAATAACAAAATGAACAGGTAGGGGGAGGCTCTTTCTGATATACAGGCATGTCTCAGAGATATTGTGGGTTCAAGTATCACAATAAAACAAGTTGTAACCTTTTGCTGGTAGAGGGTTCTTGCCTTCAATTTGTAAAAAAAAAAATGCAACATCGGTGAAATGCAATAAAATGAAGTGTACCTGCATTTCCAGTTAGGAGAGTAAAATTTAACCCGTACCCCACTGAATTTCTCTGATAACTGAGTGCTTTTTTAAACCCGCGTGTGCTGCGGTGGGGTAGAAATGGAAAGGCAGCACGACCAGGTCCTGCGCCAAAGGACTCGGAGACCTTGGTACCGTCCTTTCACCACTCTAGGCCTTAGGTCCGTTCCTCCAATGTGTAATGAGAAGGTACTGTTACATGTTCACTAACATTCTCCTTTCTTCCAGCACTAATATCTATAGGATCTATGACAATTAAGTCCACTGTTACCACGTGATTATTTCCCATGTCATTGGAAGATTCCTGCCTGGCTGATTCCCAAACAGGCCTTGTAGTTATGCTGTGACTTGTTTAAGTTTGTCCTATTCAGGCTTCCTTATGCTACTATTAAATGCCCTGTGAATCTTCACTTTTGGTTGTGGTTTGTGGTGCTTCACTCATCTCTGCTTCCTTCTACCATCTTCACTTTCTCCAGCCTAGACGAGAAGAAAATAGAAACATGCCTGATGTGGGTAGGACCATTCCCAGCTTCGTAGGGAGAAACTCAAAGGTTTCTTAGCTTCTTGTAATGATGGGTCCTTTTGAGGATGAGATGGAATCTGTGACCACTCCCCTCGGAGAAATAAACATGTTCTCCAATTTCTACATAAAATTGCTGGCGTGTTCACAGGCCTTCTGAGGCCCTTGCAGGTGTCCCAGGTTAAGAACCTACCTCGAGAATCTGGGTGGCCCAGTTTATCTCTGTGACAGCTCGAGTCCTCAGTTTTCATATCTATAAAATGAGAAAATTAGTCTAAAGCCTCTTTGGCTATAAAAACGTGATGATTCCTAACCACAAAATCACTTCCAGAAAAATCTAAAGGAAGTTGCAAATGAGGTTCATGTATTGCAGGAACCACTATTCTGCCTTTTAGCCGATAAGTTCTAAAGGACTATTTACTTAATTAAATTTCATTAAATAAATGTAGATTAATTTTCCCCAACCTTGTGGTTTATATTGACTAGCTTGGACCATGCACTAGAGTACAGATTTGAATTTGCCACTTAATGTATATTTTACGACAATGACTACATGAATCTAACAAGTTAATCAATTTCTATCCATTTGACCTAATGTATTATTGGGAGTATTACAACACGTCAGAAACTGAAAATATAAAATGTGAATGTGGCCTCATGATTAACACTAACAATATTTGCACTTCTTTTATCACTAGCCCTTGCATCCCTGAATAGTCAAAACATTAAATCGATGGAATGTTTCTCGTTTCATTGATCTTTATCACCTAAGCTGTTGTTATTTATGCTTTGCTTTCATATCTTAGTTTATCTGGCTTTTCGTCTTAATTTTTCTTACTTTTATCCCCTTTCTGATTCTGTTTTTCTGTAGCAGATGTCCTTACTGTTTCTCCTGCTTCTAACAGTCAGGAAGGTAAAGCCATTCGAACTGGGCATTTTAACTGCATGAATGTCAGCGTTCTGTTTCCAATTTATTAGGCCTGATTAGCATGAAGTTGTGATACTCATATGAATAAAAATTTAATAAAATGACTGATCTCATTCAGGTCTCAGCACCCTGCATGGCCCTGCTTTGCTGTAAGGATATTTTGGTCTAAGCATTTGTGGTCTGATGAGATAGGAAATCCTGGGTGAGAAATGAGCTTTCTTGTTTTTCATTTTAAAAGCACATAATTATGACATACCTCTAACACCTTTAAGATCATTTTGAGTAGAAATACCAAAACAAAAATATAAAATTATCTCTCATACTTTAGCTATTTTTAGATATATTTTAATTTCTATCCCTAAGATTTTCACTTAATACATTGACAAACAATTATGAAAACTTGATTTTCCAATTAAGTATAATTGTGAAAACTACATTGCAAATAACAATGTATTTTTTCTTCTGGTTTTGACATTTCTAGAGGTAAAAGAAGCTAATAGCTTCATTTTAAAGTGAGAGTGATTAAATCCTGTATGTACCATCAAGAAGTGCTTCAACCACTAAATCCTTCCCAAACTTGTGTGCTAAGAGCTTCTTGACACAGGGTATCTTCCATAACGTTTGCACAGTTCCAATCATCTGTATGAAAATCAGCCTTCTCGTTTAGATTATGTCTGTATGGTACCAAAACTACTGACAAATTAATCCATTCCATCAAAAATAAACCTATTATTTAACAAATTTAAAAATTATACTTCAAGCCCTCATTTTGGTAACATGTAGCCAGCCTCAGTTTTACAGATAAGCGCAAGCATCTGGATAGCCTTGCAATGATGTAGACATAGCCCTTAAGTGAAGCATTTGGTTCTTGTTCGCTGAAGCCTGCCAACTCATTTTCAGACAACATTCTAGAAGACAGACCTGAAAATAAATCATGTAATGACAAGCTTCAGTTTGAGTATAATGAAGAAATCCCCAAGAGGATAAAGAAAGCAGATAACTCTGCTTGCAACAAAGGAAAGGTGGGTGAATGGTTTCTGTTAAATTCCACTTGGACCATGGTACTCTCATCAGTTTCAGGTGGGATTTCCCTCCCTCCCTATCCCTTCCCTTCACCTTTCCGCTCACTTTCCCTTAGATGCCAAAGCCCACATGGTGATGCTATGGGACACCCACCTGCCATTTGTAGAAGGTTAGTCATTGATTCATCCAACCAATACATACTAAAGGTGTACTGTGTTGCAGGCACTGAGGTGGCACAGAAGGTGGGTTAGAGATGGAGACAAACCTGTAAATAGTGCTTGTAGATAAGAACAAAGAGCAGTGATTACACAGTGTTATCACAGCATCGGGGAAGAGGATGTTGGAGAAGGAAGATTTGGCCAAGCCAACAAAAACGGCGTACAGGCCAAGAGGACAGCCTGGTACATTCAAGGAATTGCTAGGAGTTTTACAGGTGTTTGGGAATCATCAAAAAGGTTAACGGGGACCAGATTGTGAAGTGTTAACAGAGGTTTGGCACTGAGAATAGAAAGATAAATGAGATACCCAGACCCTACCCACAAGTGCCTCACAGTATGTAGACTCTGAGCAAATCTGTAGCCATCATTGCAGTGATATTGTTGGATAACAGAAGAATAAAATATGTGAAAAATGTAATCCACAGAAGATATATACCCAATTATCTATTTATTCAATGAATGTGCATTGACTGTTCCACGTTTATGACACTGGACTATGTCCCATGAGTTAGACTCATCCCTTACTCTCAGAAAGCTTTTACTCTAGGACGGGATAAATGTGGAGCAAGATGAAACACACTGGTGACATGAGAAAGGAACAGATAAAGAGCTTCGGAGCGGTATATACCTTCCATGTCAACTCATATCATTTTTTTCCTTGACAGGTTTATGACATGGAACTGGGAGAAGAATTTTATCTTCCTCAGAATAAAAAGGAAAGCAGACAGATTGCCCCAGAGCTTTCTGACCTTGTCATCTATTGCCAAGCAGTAAAATTCCCAGGTAAGAGTAGGCAATGTTGTCTACAACATTTAAAGATACCAAAAGATAAAATATGCTATTTATTTAACTGGACATTGGGAATACTCTCAAAATAACGAAACTGTATCCCAAAATCAGTTCCAATACCTCCTATTTATTTATTTATTTATTATTTGCTTTGATGCTCATGAGAAAAATACTATAAAATGTTTATTTTCCAGATCATAGTATGTCTTTTTATAATAGTTCATAATGATAGTTATTATATTCATAATATATAATAGCTAAAATGTATGAAGCATTTAAGCACTAAGATTTGTGTAAAAATTTGCATACATCATCTTATTGAGTTCATAATAATTCTATGAGGTAGTGGATTTATCTCTGTTTTTTAAATGAAGTCTGAGAGAGATGAAGTAATTGGCCTGAGGTTTCGGAGTGTATTAGTTAAGACTCTTTTGCTTGAAAGTGGCAGAAATTGACTTAAGCAAAGAAGAAATGTATTGGCTCATGTATTGAACAATAAAGGGATACAACTTCAGGTACAGCTTGTTTCAGGTCTTTCTCACTCCCCATTTCTCACTCTGCCTCCACTGTGTTGGCCCTGTTCCCTTTGTGATTGCAAGGCAGCTACAGCAGGTATTTCCACATTCAGCTTCAGTGTAAGAGTCTCTTCCAGAACTTTCAGCAGTTACTGTTTTTCATTGGGTCCTTTGCCCGTCCCTGAACCAATCACTATGGCCGAGGTCATGCAGTGTTCTGCCAGTCTAGGACCTGTGTCACATGCCCTATCCCTGAGCTGGGTAGCGAGACTCCACCCATACCGCATGGACCAAGGACGTGGTTTCAGTGGGAGAAAAGGTTTCCCCAATTGGCCATTTCTAGAAGTACAGTGAACTTATGGTGATAACAGCACTTCCTCTCCCCGCCAAAAATGTGCATTTCAGTTAATAAAAGGTAGAACTATGATTGTGAAGCCTGTCTGTCTCCAGTGCGTTACACTGCCTCTCTTGTTAGGGTACGCCATCAGTGAGCTCACCCAATTCTGTGTCCCACAAATGGGCCAGCAGGAGGTACAGGGCAAATAAGAAAGTTCATAAATGTATGGAAGACAGAAAAATTCATCTCCTTATACTAAGAAAAGGGATTCCCTTGCACAAGATGTCGAGAACAGAAAAACAGCTGGAATTGGGGGATTGTCTAAATGTTAGTAAACAGGGTATATAAACTTGGCCTGGAGAGGAAGTTAAAATACCAACCCTCATTATTCTCAGGAGGGTCAGAATGTAGATCCTGGCTTCCAGAGATTTATCTTAAGCACCAGTTCTCACACTCTGCGCTGAAAATGGGCCAGAGAGGTACTGGGCTATTTATAAATTAGGTAACAGTGGTCTTTTTACACACGGGGGCGTGGGGGAATAATAGATAGAACTTTCTCAATTGGAAAGTTTGGCAGCTGTTACTGCTTATCCACTAACAAATTCTATTGAGGACATGAATGAATAAGTGACAAGCATTTCAAAGAAATGCAGAAATCTAGCCATTTAGGTTTTGTTTCACAGCTCATGACTTTCCGTCACATAAGTATAATATGATCGTATTTGCGGCTGATGAAATTGTTTTTATGATGAGGTAAAATCTGTGTCTTGTCAAAGAGTTTTGTGACCTGCGTGTCCTTCGTCTCGGGAACCAGTTTGAGGGCCACTTCATTCAAGAATCACACTCACTACATCTCTTGTTCTTTATAAATTCAGCTGACACTACATCCAAACCATTCTGCAGCCTTTGTCTTCTCTTCTCAAGCACTTACAAATAAAGACCACAAATTCCCAAAGATATTTGAAGTCGCTGTGAAAGATAAAGTTTCTGTCCCAGTAGAGAATTGTGGAAGAATGAAAAGGTCACTTAGTGCAGCTTCTGACTTGAGGCACAAGCTAAGCATGGGATTGTTTGGCTTATTTTTAAATTCCCAAATATGCTGTAGTCTCACAAGTGTTTATGTAGCATGCATTCTTTATAGGTATACTATATTTTAATTTTTGTTTAGTAATTGAAGTTTTGTACATTTTTCTTTCCCCAAATTTATTGCCTCTCTCAAAATAACTAAATTGTGTTGCCAGAATCATTGTTATAATACCCTCTAAATATTTATTGTAATTATGATTTGTTTTGATGCTCATGAGGAAAAATACCACAAAATAATGCATTTTGCTTCACGAGTGATTTTAATTTTGCTGCATTATCCATTTCAATGCATCACAAGTCCCTTCCAAGGAGCCACATGCAAAAATAAAAAAATCTTTAGAGCAGTGAGCAGTGACAATTATGTGTTACAACCTCTCGCCGAGGTAACTTCCCCAAGATCACAACCCACTTCAGTGGCAGGACTCGACTCCTTGGTGACCTTGACTAGGACAGTTATATGACTTCCCTGCACTTCAGATTCCTTATCTGTGAAAGAGACATAACAGTCCTACCTTGCAGGTGGTTGTAAAAATATAGCACTAAAGTATATAATGTGATTAGCACACTGTCTACAAAGTCATTGACTTGGTGGAAATTGTGGTTGTGGCCATTATTATTGGTCAGTGACCCAACAGGGCAGATGAAGGCCCTTTTTGCTCCTTCCATTACTTCTCTGGCTCTCCAGATTTCTGCCCTTTCTTGATCACCCAACCCTTGTTCTTCCTTCCTCACCCCACCCCAAGAGAAAAACCAACCTCTTCACAGAAGGGCCCACATAACCTGGGGGATATCAACATGTGCCAGGATATGTACAAAACCCCCGGAATGAACACAGCACCTCATTCTGGCCCCTCATCAGTTTTACCTGGGAGAAAATCCCGTTACATCGTTGTGTAGAGGGCAAAATGCACACAAAACTTTAAGGTAAAGCATAAACACTCACTAGTCCAAGTTTCTGTATCTTTGCAGTTACAGATACATCAGAGAAAAAAAAAAATTTAGAAGTCCCACAGCTGCTACGAATTGAGCACTTTCTCTGAACAAGACGCTCTCCTAAGCATGTGTATGTACATTATCTCCTTTCGTCCTAACCACAGCCCTTTTACAGACGAAATGGTGCAGAGAAGTTAAGTAACTTGTGTGAGGTCACGTCGCTAGGAACTGGGTTTACACACCAAAGTCTACACTCTTATTCAACACTCCTTTATCCTGTCTTCTCTAATGATGCCCTTGGAAGGCGTATTCTCATCTCAGAGAGGACCTCCAGGATGCTGCTTCGGCTGAAAGAATTACTCTCTATTGGGACAATTGTAGACAGTGGAAACAGTTTGGAGGCAACTCTGGCTTCCTTGGTGCCTTGAAATCACTCTTCCTGCCCTGCATCCGGGTCTGCATGGTGTACATTCATTTCCTCGTTCAGCGAATATCTATTAAGTTGCTCCTGTGCACCAGGCACTGCACCAGACAGGAAGGATCCAGGGAGCGGTTGGACCAGAAGTGAGAAAGAGAAGCCATGAAGATCCTTATCACCATCATATGTTTCCTATTTAATCCTCAGACCAACCCTGTCAGCTCTTATTATTATGCCCGTTCTGTAGCTGAGAAAACCGAAGAACAAAGAAGGCAGCTGTTAAGTCAAAGCTCGTACTGGCAGGAATTAAACCTGGACGATGTGACTCTAAAACTCAAGCCACTCTTTCATCTCTCCAAATAGAGTACTTAGGTCCTGATAATTACATACTGACTGGAGCACCTTCTTTTTGTGCAATTTTTCGAAATCCTTCTGGTACACAATCAAGTGGGGGAGGGTGTGGTTTTGTGGTCATTCTGTAATAATCATGCAGCTCTTGTCACATTTGCCTACAGAGATAAAAACTTTGCTATAATTGTCTACAATACTATTATTAACAGTGCTAAAAATGCTAGTAGGTTTTCTGTACTGGGTTACAAAGGAGTAGTAGGACTTCAAAATAAACATTAATAGGGATGGAAAATGTTGAGTTCCCTTGCTTGTAGTTTTTGGCTTATTTATTTTCATTTTATGGGAACAGGCCTGTCAACTCTCAATGCATCTGGCTCTAGCAGAGGAAAAGAAAGGAAAAGCAGGAAGTCCATTTTTGGCAACAATCCGGGCAGAATGAGCCCTGGGGAGACAGCATCATTTAACAAGACATCTGGAAAAAGTAAAGTCACCTTCTTACAATATCTTAGCCTGACTCTGCATGCTGGATGATTTTGCTATTTTACTGTCTAAGCACTTCCCTTGCACTTTTTAATTTTTTTATTTTCATGAATGTGTATATTATCTAAGTGTGGTATCAATGTTTTTAAATTATGAATTTACATTTTTAATTTCCTAAAAAATAGTATTTCGCTGAAGATGTTCTAACAGTGTTTGCCTCAAAAGAAAGAAATTGGAACCACCTTGGAACATTCTAGTGGTTCTTGGAACTGCTCGCTTCACCATTATAATTCCAGAAGATATATCCATTTTATTTCTAATTACTTTTTATGATAAAAGTAATAAATTCTCATAGTTAAAAACTCAAACAATACAGGGTATTATTAAAATTCCTTTCCACTCTCAATGGCCTAGTTCTACGCCCCAGAGGTAACCATTGTTAAGTTTATGGTGTTTTGTTCAAGAAAAATAAGATCCTTTTTAAGATGATCCAAATGGGATATAACTGAACATACTTGTGTAACTTGTATATTGCTATAACTTTTCACATTGCTTTCTGTACATATATCTACCTTATTCTCATCAATACCTCTGTGGCTTTCCATTGTGTGTATGCACTGTCATTTATATAACCAGTTCCTCCCTGGTAGAACATTTGGGTTGTTTCCTGGGACTTTTTTGTTGCTTTCTTTTTCTCTTATTTTTTTTTCTTTTTTTTCTTTTTGCTATAAAAAACAATGCTAGTGGGAACACTTTTGTACATATATTTTGTTTTTGTGCAAATGAGGACAGAGGAGGTTCTGAGGCAAAGGACTTTCAGGCTTGTCATTTAAAACAAGTGTTTCTACATTCATTTTAAAGCTTAGTAGCTATAATTTTGTTTCAAGGTGGTAGACTAACTCACAAGTAACGCTCAAGATCTATTTGGATGTGTTATGTGGTTATACTTGTTTACTGGGATGTTGTTCAGGTTTATCGTTCTAAAATATTTCAAGTTTTCTACACTAATCTGAGGCTAATCTTTTGGGGGGGTTTAGGTTCCTTTGAAGGAATGCGACAGGCCTGGGAGGAATCTTCCCCTCTCAGCCCAACCACGTCCCTCAGCGCTATCATTAGAACTCCCAAGTGTTACCATATCTCATCGCTGAATGAAAATGCCGCCAAACGTCTGTGTCGCAGGTATTCTCAGAAACTGATCCAGCACACCGCCTGTCAGCTGCTGAGGACGTACCCAGCTGCCACCCGCATTGACTCATCCAACCCCAACCCCCTCATGTTCTGGCTGCATGGGATTCAGCTCGTGGCACTCAACTACCAGACAGATGGTAATGGGCCTACTGCACGTACCAGGGTGCCTCCTCACCTTTCCCCTTTGCAGCTTCTATTTCAGTAAACGTAGTTAGTTCCACAAATAACACTTTTTTTGAAAGGGGCAAGATTCCAGACTGGGGCATACCATCCATATGTAAGAGTAAAACTACAGACGACAGAAAACAAGGGAATTTGATAGTGAATTGTGCCCTTGATGTTTCAGAGCGAAAGCGGTAGAAAAGAACATTGAAGGGGCCCCTAATAATCTCCTGTTCCTACCTCCTTTTGTAAGCACTTTTTAAACCTAAGATTGCTCTTGTGTGTCTTTAAACATGACACTGTTTAGGACTGTGTCCAATTTGTTTTTAAAGATCTTTTGGGGTAGAGAGTTCCTAACACCCCTTAGTAAGCTGTCTTGCTAAGCTGTTCTTCTTTGTGGTCAATAAGTAGGTGTCGCCCCCAAATGCATTGCAAGTTAAAACTATTTTAGCTTCTCATCCCTTTGAGATTGAAATGGAGAATAATGGTCATTGCTCTAAGAGTAGCTCCGTAACACAAAGAAAACAAGTATGTGAATGACATGAACAGAGAAAGTAGTGTTTGTGTTTCTCCACTGTCGTCAAGACTCTCGTAACAGGAATAACTGATGAAGCCTAAAAGTCCAGAATAAAAGCTACCATACATTATACACTCACTGTGCACCAGGCACTGTGCTAAATTCTTGACCCCTATTATCTCATTTACTCTTTGCGACAGCCCTAAGTGGTCAGTACCTTTATCATCTCCAGTCCTCAGACGAGCAAACCAAGGCACAGAGCAATTGACTTGCTCAAGGTCACAGAATGATTTATAATAATAAATTCAAGGACTGTGGGAATTTGGAAGATGAAGTATTTTGTTTCCACTTGGTTATGGGGGCAGGAAAGGAGCTGCAGAAGATTTAAAAAAAAGAGTAGATGAGGAATGTTTCTTCGAAGCTCATTCAAAAATCAGTCTTTGCTTTGAACACTCAAGCAGCCTTCTCATTCCTCTCTGGTGAACTGAATCAGACCCTAAGTAACTGTACTGACCCCGTCAACCACAGCATAGCCCTGTCTCAGCCAAGGTCAAACCACACCTTTAGCTCCAGAACCAGCTAGCCACCTGGCACTGGCATAACAGTGCGCGTTTGTGCCTGGCTGCAGATGTATTTTTTTTTGCCCTTGTAATATTTGCTTCTTTCAATTGAAATTGAAATTGAATAAGACAATGCAGGTGAAGAACCATACTTAGCAGAGTACCTGGCACATAGAAAGCATTCCACAAATGTTAACTATCATTAAGTGTTTTTGATAAGTTATAAAAACAGTATGCTTTGGACTTACAAGTGGAAATAATAGTGAAATATTTTCAAAGTTGTAAAAATTTCTTTTCAGTCTTCCCCAAGTGGCTTGTGGGCTCACATCTCTGGCCCTGTCTGTAGCCTTATGTCCACTGGCGCCCTTCATTATTATGATTCTGAAATATTTTAAGTAAACTGAAATGACTAGAAAAATTATTTTTCTCAAGGAAATGAAAATGCATTTGGTTTTGGATGTACCCTTTCTCCTGAAGTGCCAAGGCTGGGGCAGACACACTGGCTCCACCGATGGCAGAGGGAGCCACAGGTGAAGGGGCCATGGGAAATGCCCCTCCTTTGGGCCACCCTACAGTCCAGAAGCAAACACTGAGGCTGCAGCTTGACTTTCACTCACCCTCAAAGGCACTACCTCTCTCCTGAATCAAGCCCAGAGTGCATGTTCGAGCAGCCCCTCTCAGCGGAGGCAAATGGCTGTGTTGATGGTTCATCCTCAAGCTTCTCTACACAATCTTCTAACCCAGGAAAGAGTGCTGCCATAAGACCTCCCTTGATTCAATGCAGCAGGCAATGATTAAACATCTCCCCATGTGGACCAAGCACAAGCTACATGCAGCTCCCTGACGTTCACCTGCATAAATGGTCTTCCTTTCCGTGAACTGAGGGGTAGAGCCTGGTCAATACCTTGCACACAGTAGATGCTCAATAAATGTGCTCTGCACTGAGCTGAACAGATTGTCCCTGTCAGCCCTACTGTAACCTGCACCTGTGGTTCTTGGTTTTTGGTTCAGATCTCTTCTAGGTACTTTGCTATGGATTGCAAGTCCAAGGAGACAGATAAGAGTTCACAATGGAATCATTATTTTTTAATTTTTGCAAAGAAAACTTAGGGAGTGCTTGATTTTCCATGAAATATCCCAACCAAATAACAGAGAACCCCCTCCCAGTGTCCCTCCAGCTTCCAAATATGTTCCGTGGATCATCTTGCCTTATCACTTCCTGAATTTCAGGGGACGCTGATGCCTCAAAGGGGTGTCCCTGGACTTAGAGTCATCCCTTCCCAGGATTTCTAATGGCTTCGTCAACTATAAGAAAGTTTGCAGCAATCTAGAACCAGGAATAGCCCAGGTCTACACTCAGTGAAAACCAACTCAAGTTCAGAAACCGACTTGAGCCTCATGTGCAAACCTGGTTATTGCTGGCAGCAGTTCCTCAAAGTGCTTTCCACCTGGGACAGAATAATTCTGCCTCATGTCCCAGGACCTACAAGTGTGTAGACAGGCAGCCCCGGTCAAAAGAAAGCTTCTATTATTTATTATGCTCTCTTGAATGATGGTTAAACTCTTTAGGATGACTTTTCCAGCCCCAAAATATAGGGATAATTATTAAAGGAATGGTGTCTACTTAATATAGGGTTTTTAAATAAATAGGAGACCATAAAGGTAATAATAAGCTTGGTCTGCCATCACATGCGTTGACTGAGAGGAGTGATTGGGTTACATGGATTCATGCACACTTTTTCACTTAGTTAAAACTGGGTTTAAAACTGTAGCCCCAGATGCAGTTCTGCGACCACCCCTAGGGCACAGTAGGAGGGCTAGATTTGAGGTCCCACCTTTATTCCAACCTGAGCAGCTTCAGTTGGATCTGTTTTACATATTGGATCACCAAATGAGATTGTAGTTAAGAAAAAGTGCATTAAAGTTTTGGAAAGCTCCAAAGATAGACACAGAGCTAATGAAATCAGACTTCAAACCCAAATGGGTGTTGGTATCTAATCATAATTTAATAGCTACTGATTATTGGAGACCTTCTGTGTGCCAAATGCTGGGGTAGGGACTTTCACATGTTATCTCATTTATCTTTATGACAGCCCTATGAGATGTCTATTATATGGCTCGGTAGTTAAGACTGGGAACTATGGATCAGGGTATCTGGGTTCAAACCCTAGCCTCCATCACTTACTAACTGTGTACTTTGGGTTCTTTCACTTCTTGTGTCTCAGTTTCCTCATCTATAAAAATGTGACTACCACATGGGTTATTGGAAAGCACAAAGTACCAGTGGTTAGAAGCCTGGTACATAGTAAGAGTACAGTAAAGTGTGAGCTGCTATAACTTTCTAGAAATATATATCCATTTCACATTTTCCAACTCTGCGTGAACTAGTTGGCTTCACTCTCTTAGCCACCCTAGCCCATGTTTGTTTCTCTGTCACAGAGTGGCCTGGGAAGAGAATTTTCTGACTGCAGGCAACAACTGGCCTCAGTGAATCAGTCACATTGAGACTGGAAGGGGCCTGAAAGATGGGGTCCAGAGCACTAATTTTATAAATAAGGAGACCGGGGCCCAAGGAACTTTCATATATCTAAGGCATCTTCCCCAAAGAATTCCAGCACACGATCCCAGCCAACCCCATATACGTGGAAAAATGTTACACACGAGACAAATGGAGGCCAACTTCTTATTACTCCGTGGTGCTTACCACACTTCTCTTTGATATTGGTCCATGTAGCAAAGTTCACTCAGCACATGGAAGGAATCTATCAGAGGGAACATTTATCAGGTGTGTCTTATAAACGTTTTGCTCATTTGGGCAACTTTATACAGACTTGCGCCATCAGATGAGCATTTGAGTGTGTAAGGGCCCGAAACAGTGCAGAAATGCAGTTGTTCATCAAAGAACTGTGCCAAGTCAAATCTGGCCACAAAAGACTGGAAGCCTTTGTGAGGGTTCCCAGAGTTTGTACTTGAGGGGATTGTGAACATGATGTGAATCACATGTGATAAAGTTTTGTTTTGTGTGTTTTGTTTTTCATATTTATGATTAAAAAAAGAGGTGAGTATTGTAATTTATGGGTTGAAATTGAGATTTCAAGGAAAGATATGTTTTTCTGGCTATCCTCCCAGTCTTTCTTGGACTATTAAGATTTTATCTTATATTTGAAAAAGCAAGAATTGGTCAAATGATTGTATGCATGGTTTGGTGTTTGGGGATAAGAAAATTCCATTACTATTCCTTTCTAAAACTCAGTATAAAATGAGGTATTTCAAAGGTGTTTTTTTTTGTTTTGTTTTGTTTTTTTGATGTTTTCTGTTTGGTTGGTTGATTGCCTTTCTTTTTTTCTTTTTCTTTTTTTTTTTTTCTTTGATGGATGTTGTAAGTTTTTATTTGCAAAAGGAGTTTTTAAGTGGCAAAACCTGGGTTGGAGTGAGAACCCTGAGCTTATCCCATACACAGAGCGCTCTGTGAAGACAGGGATTTTGTGTCTTGTAAGAAGCTGTATTTCTGATGTCTAACACAGCCTGGCACATAGCAGCCACTCAGTCTATGGAATGAATGGATAGTCATCTCTTCTTCATGCTGAAGCTTAGGGACAACTGATACAAAGTTCCTTTAAACTTTAAATCTATAAAGTGACACTGCAACAAAGTAACAAGCTATACTGACTTTGTTTTGCAGATCTCCCTTTACATTTAAATGCTGCCATGTTTGAGGCCAACGGTGGCTGTGGTTATGTTTTGAAACCCCCAGTGCTGTGGGACAAGAGCTGTCCCATGTATCAGAAGTTTTCTCCTTTGGAAAGAGACCTGGACAACATGGAGCCTGCCATTTACTCTTTAACTGTAAGTGTGGCCCCTGTTGTCAGAAGATAGCAAGGTGCTTAAGCACCTTCCTAAATATGAACTGCTTTTGAATTCAAGGCATTACAAAGTTCACATGTCACAGTTTTTTTCATGCAGGTTTAGTTCCCTAAAGGATTTATCTCTTAAAAGCAGAGCTATGGTTTAGGTATGCTGTCAACAGGCACTATATTTGCCAGTGCCCAGTAGGTGAAGTTATGAGCTCCCTTCTTCACTTACCTACTGAAGGTGGTAATTCTCTCTTCCAGGGCCCTCATCGTCACTCTGAGTGCCTCCCATACAAATTGAGCTCCTGGTTAGAGCAGGTCATCTTAAACTCTAACAAGTTCTTATAAGATCAAGCAGTTATCAATATACTAATACGATTAAATATCTTTCTTTCCCCCTTACAGTTCAAACTTCAGCATTCATGGGTCTTTCCTTATTCCTTTTATTGCCTAATTCACTCAGTATCAAAACTCCACAAACTGCCCTTAACAACAGCAGCTGATAGCTCATCACTCAACTGTATTTCCCCATTCTTTTGCTCCCTCTTAGTGAACAGAGAAAATGACCACCGGATGGGTGATAGGAAAGCAGGATGAAGTAATCACTCTGTCCATTGTTAGAATGTGTCCATTTCCTTCCGAAGGAAGAATGCCAAGCAGCCTCTGCTCACAACACCGGAAACCCCTGAATAAACCCCACTCACAGACTTTCCTACCACCCCAACTGCTTTTCTCTCTCCCTAAGAGTGGGGCAGTAACCCCTCTTCTATTGACCATTTTAGCTAGACTCGAGTAGTTTCATCAGTTTACAGAAGGCTATGAATTAATTTTTAACAACATTCCCTGTGACTTGCTCCAAAACTAAACTATTCAAAAAAATGATTTTGAAGTTATAAAATATACACCTACACCTAAAACATTTTGAACAGAATGTTTGTAACAAATTTGTGGTTACCTTTGCATAGGGTCTCCTCTTCTCTTGCCTTCTTGAGAAACTTAATTTCATCTTAATTGCTTGGTTTTTGAAGAAAGTTGCACACTTTGTTAAAGTTAAAAAGTGAGAGGAGAATGCTATTGACAAAAAAGCTTTCCCATGATTCCAGTCATATGATTACATGATTACAATAATTTTATTAGCAACTTTGTTAATCATTTACCTCATCCATTCCAGAGTGTTCTTTGGGTTTCTTTGCGGAGGGAAGCGGTAAGGTGCAGAGGTTGTCTGTTTCTTTTTTCATCTTCAGCAACATTCATCCTTGTTTCCTCCCTCAGATCGTCTCTGGTCAAAACGTGTGCCCGAGTAACAGCACGGGAAGCCCGTGTATCGAAGTGGACGTCCTAGGAATGCCCCTGGACAGCTGCCATTTCCGCACGAAGCCCATCCACCGAAATACTCTGAACCCCATGTGGAACGAACAGTTTCTGTTCCGGGTTCACTTGGAAGATCTCATATTTCTTCGTTTTGCAGTTGTGGAAAACAACAGCTCGGCGGTCACTGCTCAGAGAATCATTCCACTCAAGGCTTTAAAGCGAGGTAGACGAGCATGGTCCTGATGTTAATACTTATTGTAGCTAAGTGACGGATGCCCAACTCTTCTCTCTACTTTTGTGTATGTTTGAAATTTTACCATTAAAAAGTTAAAAGAAGAGACAGGAAGAAATAATGCAAATTTGGACACCGTTGAACCTATCTCAAAAGAGATTTTTCTGTTATGTTATCCTAAAATCTGAGGTATTGACAACATTCCTTATGAAGTCTGGCCTGTCCCAGCGCTGCTGATGTTGGCTGTCATTCCCTCACATCCCTCCCCAAATAGCACCCACTGCACTCCTGACATTTCTAAAGCAGAGATTGAAGTGAGGAGAGCAAACCGAGAGGAGGGAGGGTTGGGGTATAGGGCTGGAATCAATGCCTGGCGGAAGTGCAGTGTCAGAAGCCTGGGTCGATGTTGGGAGCAGAGCAGGGAGGATGGAGAATCCCCGGCAGAGGCCAGAGCTGTTGGCTTTGCTGTGCCCCCCACCCCCCACCCCCACCCCCGGAACTTCCGCTTGTCACACCTGTCCAGGCTGTCCGGCACGTCCTCTCAAACCTTGGTGTGCATGGGAGTTGCCTGGGGCTCTTGGTAATAAAATGCAGATTCTGATGCTGCAGTTCTGGAATGAGGCTTGAGATTCTGCATTTCTGACAAGCTCCCAGGGATGCTGGCCTGCTGGTCTACTTGGAATACCAAAGTTCTAGTGTATACTTCCTCCCATAGCCACACTCGACTGCCAACCTCTGAGCTCCACAAACACGTTAGACAGTCTCCAGCCTTTTGTTCTTCTCCTGTTTCTCATCTCCATTGTGCAAGTAGCACATGGGCCCTGGATTAGTCAGCTCGTGCTGCCATAGCAAAGTACCACAGACTGGGTGGTTTCAACAACAGAAACTTATTTTCTCACAGTTCTGGAGGCTAGCAGTCTAGAGACACATTAACTACCACTAAGTGGCCCAAGCCTGTCCCCAGGGGCTGCACTCTCCCGGTGACACCGCCTGCCCATCATCAGGTCTTGTTTCTACCTGTGGTTCCTGGACCCCCGGGGCATCCTCCTGGCAGAGTTCCGCAGTGCATGGCTAACAGGCTTCTCCCTATTCTGCGTTATTCCAGGGTACCGGCACCTTCAGCTGCGAAGCCTCCACAATGAAGTCTTGGAAATCTCTAGTTTATTCATCAACAGCAGAAGGATGGAAGAAAGTTCCTCTGGCAGGACTATGCCGGCCTCTTTGGTAATTAAGTTTTGTTTCACTCAACAGATTGGCAGGGATTGCTATGCTGGAGGTAGGCTTTCTCACAGTCCAGGAAACTGATAATTAGCTCGCAATGGAAATAATAACACTAATGGCTGACACTCAGCACTTGGTAGGTGCAGTACATATACACTAATTCACTTAATCCTCTTGATAACTTCACAAAAGAGCGATTAGTATCATCTCCGCTGTACAGATGAGCAAGGCGAGAGCGAAGTACCTCCGAGGTCACGCAGACATAAACCCCCAGTTCATCTAGTGCCAAAGCCCATGCTTTTAACAAGTACATTATAGTGCCTGCCAGAGAAGTGAGCCAAAAATAACAATGTGGAGAAGAGGCAAATTAAGCAAACCTGCTAGGAAGCATTCAATACTTCTAGAAACTTTCAGCTGGACCCGGAAAATCCTTGGCTTCTTCAGACATCACAGGCGAGCAGGGTGGAGTGTGCCACCAGGTACTGCTGGTGATACGGAACAGATACCTGGCTTGGGGAGAGGCAGAATCTGCGCTCTCGGGGACAGGAGAGGAGCCCCGCAAAAAGTGGCACCATTGCAGAATCAGTGTGTGCCCCAGGGAAGGTTCATGCCCAGTGAAGATTGAGAACCTAAGACTAGTGTTCACCCCAGTAGTGTACGTTTGTTTACTTGAACAAGCAACACTGCTTTAATTGACTGGTGTCATGTGGGGTGCCATGAGGGGTCTCTGCTCCCACTCCCCATGTAAGAACACAGGACATGGTGAGGCCAAACAAGAACACCCACGGAGCCATAGGTAGGGGAGTCATACCACTATAGTCTCGCTGGCGACTGGGTTGGAGACACAGGAAGGAGGATCCACTTCTCTCTGCCAACCAACCCCACTTGCTAGCTGCAATCTGCGCTTGCTAGCTCAGCCACCATCTTCTTGCTAGCCCCCATTTGCTGCTAGCATAGCCACAGCAGTTATATTAGTGGCCAGTGGCTCACTGGTTACAGCTGACAGCCAACTAGCCACAGCTGATGGCCATCCAATCACAGTTGATGGCCATTTACTACCGAGTGAGCACCTTTCCACGTGAGGGTGAGAGCCTGGAAACTGCACTCCTGGCTCTGTCCCCACCCTGGTTAATTCCATTCTGCTTTCTCTTTAAAGACAAATTAAAAGGGTGTCCACCGATTGCCTCATTACATGTTTAATAATCTGATCACTGTCGTATCAATCTTATACTTCGACATAGTCCTACCAACCCTTGGAAAAGCATCTTATATGCTCACAATGAACACTGCCACTTCCAAATAGCCCTGCTTTCTTCTCTCCTTCTCTTTCCCTCACCTCGTCAGCTTCCTCTCTCTGTCCTCGACCTTGTTTTCTTTGCTTCTCCTCCTTTTCCCTTCAAGGTATGGCCAAGGTTGAGAGCAGCACTTTGGCCAAAGTGGAGGGAGGTATTGCATCGGTCGTTTCCAGAGGAAACAGGAGCAGGGCTTCCTGGTACCTAAGCGCAAGAATCAGGGGCTTTCAGAAAGGCAAGGCCAGGCTTGCTGCCCTACTCTGGGTTGGCTGCCCTCAATGCCTATGAGAGCGGAGGATTCCACGCTGCTGTGAGTGAACTGTTGTTCCTCACAGTGCTTCAGACACTGAATGTGTGGTGTCATTTCCAGCATTACTTCTCCAGCTCTCTGACACCAGCTGGCTGTCACACCTTTCAGTTCAATTTGGACACTGTCCACCTGGAGTTAGCATGAGATCCCACAGGTTAAAGGCTCAGTCCCAGAAGACAACTCACATCTCAGCTGCCACTCACAAGTCCCAGGTTGTGACTGGCACTTCTGACCTACTTCTAGGCTATAAATTCAAGAGACTCCACAACCCCCTCCTCAGCTTCAGTAATTTGCTAGAATGACTCACAGACCTCAGGAAAGTGCTTTACTTGCGAGACTATGTTATTTGTCATCTTACCATCCAAAATTCTAGCCCAGTGCCCTAAAGACGGGTGAAACTCAATAGACACTGTTGAATGTCAGTTCATAAGTAAGGACAAACATACATTTTGGATGTCAGTCCCATCATTATGATGGAAAGAGACACTGTTTTGTAAAATAAATCAACATTTTGGTGGTATGCTGCTAAATATCCTCCCTACACTATTCAGGCAGATGCACCATTGCTTCTTCAACCACAAAAAGATGTGTCAGGTTATAAAAGGATGCTCTGCTTTTGCGTTTACATGTCCTTGTACATACTACATACTAAGAACTAGCACTTCTGTGTTGAATAGAACCTGGAAATTGCATGAGAATGAGAATGAATGGGAAACCATGTGCTCTTTCTTGACAGATGTTTAATACAGAAGAAAGAAAATGTTTGCAGACTCACAGAGTCACGGTGCATGGGGTCCCAGGTCCAGAGCCCTTTACCGTTTTCTCTATAAATGGCAGCACCAAGGCAAAGCAGCTTCTCCAACAAGTAAGTCCACCGAGCCACCCTACGAATGGTCTGAGGGGATCTTGGTTCCAGTGAAACAATCTACCTTACAGAAGAATTTTTAAGAATTCTTCAGCCACATGAAAACACTGGGCTCAAGAAGGATAAAGACCAGAACGAGTGGCTTTCCAGCCACGTGTGCTCTTTCCCACTGAACCCAGACACGGGCCTCAGTTTCCCTCTGAACACAGAGCTTACTAGTCAGCCAGAATTTGCACACGAGCTGAATGAATGCTGTTTGTCATTCTAGGAGTTGGATCAGATTCTTAGAGCATGAGGATGGACCACAGGCCAAGAAGACATCTTTGGCCCCTCTAGCATTAGGCCTTCATTTGCATGTTGAAAAGCCCCCTTTTCCCCCTTCCCCTGGCATTTGATCTTGACCTTTGAGGTCCTATACCTCTAATGATACAAAGAGGTGTGGAAGGCCTACAACAAGAGGATGAGAGCCTGTTACCCCAAACCCTGTAGCGTAACTGGCCTAAGTCCCCTCATGCTGAGCCACTTCTGCTCTGGATCCCCCAGAGGTCTTGGTGGCTTTCTGCAGGCAGGGACGCTCCCCTGTGGGAGGACTGATAAGACTGAGAAATACAGGAACAAAGAGCAGCATCCAGAGAGGAAGGCAGCTCCTCGAAAGGGCATGGCAGCTACATGTGTAATTCCTTTTCTCTTCACACTAGAAGCTCCACCCTTGCTTGGCACAGTGGCCTAATATCCTTGCAAACTATTTTGTCCTTAACCATTTCAGAGTTCCTTCTTCTACTTGGGAGTAGGCCAAGGGGAGCCGAGACCAAGGGACATGACCAGGGGGCTCCCCTGAAGTTAGGGCATATGATGAAATGTAATGGGCATTGTAGAATGCTTGAGGGATGAAAACCCATTGATGCACCATATATAATACGTGTTAATAAGTAGTGGTGTCCTTTGAGGGGCAGTATCTATGGACAGGCCAACCTTTGCCCAACATTTTATAGTTAACTTAGAGAAAACAGCTTAAGGGTCAAATTTCAAAGATTATCAAACAGAAGCTACTCCCAAGGTGTTTGCTTTTTAAATCAATCAGTCCGTGAACTTCAGTATCTACCATCACAAAGCACTGTTGGGGTTTGGGAGACGCTATAAAATGTGAAGATATGAAGCAAGAGAATATTCCCATGGGCCACCCATAAAACGCAGCTCATTACTTTGTTGTCACCCCATGCGAACAACCACATGGATGTAACGCAGGACTAAGGAGGGAGGGACACTGGCCCCTCAGGGAGGTGACAATGCCAACAGACCTACTCCTGGAAGCTTCGTGTCCTAAATTATTCCTGTAGTCATAGTTGTCTTGCACCATAGAATGCAGAGCCCAGCATCAATTACGGTCCTAGGGTTGGGGTGAAGAGAGCAGAGTCTTCCTGAGAATCTTCTGCCACCACCATCCTCGATTCATTCTGCTTTTTCTCCAAGTGACACACAGCAGTGCCAGGTATTCAGGAGAAGGGTGTTTGCTTAATCCAGGCCAGATGGTGGCAGCCTTCTCCCGTCACCCACTTTGAGTTTAGCCTTTTGTCAGTAACCCATACAATAGGAGTGAAAGAATACATCCATAAGAGTAACTATAATGATGGCTAGTGTTTATGAGTTCTCATAATGTGCCCGTTATGCTTTATAACCACTGCCTCAATCATAAAACAAAAGAAAATTAAGAGGTAGTTACTGAGGAGGTAGATAAAGAATTTTCCTCCCACCTTCTAAATTGTTCTGGTGGACTAATAATCCAATTAACATGGGACAGATTAACAGGAGAAAATAACCAAATTTATTACGTATGTACCTATAGCGGTTCCATAAGAATATGAGACCCAAGGACAGATCGGCAGTTAATGCTTATATGCCCTCTTGAGCTAAAGAGAAGGGGAGGTTTTGGTGTGACACTTCATAGGGCAGGAAGGCAGTTCTCATGCAGATGGAAAAGCAGGTGTTTGGTAAATAAATGTTTGATGGGGCATCTTTCACAGTGAGACAGAGAGAGGACTTTGTGATTACATAGGTCTTGCTTGGTTCACACCTAGTTCATATGAACCTGTAGTTATCTATAATGATATCCCCCTTCCTGGAGCTAGTCCCGTCTAAGTCCTTTTAGGCAGTAACATGGAAGGTTAAAATTTCTCTCTGAGTCGTTTGTTTCTTGAAAATAACCAGCCTAAAATAATCAATATCCCAAAAGGCATATTTCAGGATGGCAGACTCTGCTTCCCTTCATTACTCTTACTGTTTCCATTTTATAAGGAGGAACTGAACCTCCAAAGGGTTAAACATCTTGCCCAGCACCTCACAGCCAGTAAGTATTAAAGGCAGACTTCAGACCCAGGTCTGTCTGGCTCCTAAGCCTTGTCTCAACCACTCTGTTTGACTGCCAGGGTCAGTAGCCAACGAAGAAAACAGGCCTCTAGGAACACTGTCAAGAGTTTATTGAAGGGAGAATTCCCAGGAACTTAGATCAAATGCGATTAGAAGATGATTGAGAGATTATCTTGGTAAAAGCTGGATAGGTTCTTTGCCCTAAACCTGTGTTACAAGGTTACAAGAAGCTAAATTCCTAGTTTGGAAAACCTAAAGGTGTTAATTCCATAGGAGCTCGCCTTCCAATATAACTGGGAAAACGAGTTATGTTGCCTGGGGATTATGAATAAATTGTGTCCTTGTCCACAGTAGACATAAACAATCCTTTTGGACATTAGAGAATCCTTAGACCTTCCAAAAAGAATTATGCAACCCTCCCGAGTAGGTTTCACTTATAAATGGCACCTCAAAGCTATCTGAACCCCACAAAAATAGACATGTTTTGAATTAAAGTTTTTGCCTGCTCCTCAGAGGTGTGCTAAATTTGCCTTTGCTTTATCTTCAGATTCTGACCACTGACCAAGACAGCAAACCTATTGTCACAGACTATTTCTTGATGGAAGAAAAATATTTTATATCTAAAGAAAAGAATGAATGCAGAAAACTACCGTTCCAGAGATCCATTGGTCCAGAAGAAGAGATCATGCAGATTTTAAGCAGCTGGTTTCCAGAAGAGGGATACGTTGGCAGGATTGTCTTAAAAACCCAGCAGGAAGTAAGTGTGTCTGGGCGCAGCCTACACAGGAACAGCCTCATGTCATTAACCACCTCCCCACTGGTTACCTCCCTCAAATTCAGAATTTCTTCTAATTCCAACTTGCTTTATATTATTCTCCTGAAGTACATGTGGAGAGATGATTTTATTCTTCTGCACATAGTCAGAATGTTATCTCTAAGTTACAGAAATTCATGCTAAAAATCATCCCTTATAAAACAAAGCCAGCCAAAACTCAAAGGATTCTTTACACACGTCCTCAGCTGCGTGTCCAGTATTTTATTTGTATGTGTGAAAAGACGTCGTTGTGAGCGTCACAGAACTGTGTATTGCAAGGCCTGTAGGCATTTTGCATTTGGGAGCTGGTTGCCTTCCTGTTAGTGCCTGTTAAATTTTAGCTAATAAAAGGCTCTGTGTATACGTAAAACAACAGTATTTCTTCAACACTTCATCACATCACACAAAGTAAGAATAATCTCTCAGCTTTGGTCAGAATTCATACAAAATTACATTCTGTTCACTAATATTCCCGCGATGGTTCCCATGAAGGAAACAAGTACAGTGACTTCGTGTCGACTCCAAAGTGGTTGGCTCCTGTTGGGGTGTGTTGATGGAACCCTTTTTTGTTTCTGAATACGTGCACACTAACTAAACTGCCATTTTTTAAAATGATGGTAAGTTTAAAACATAAGGTTATTGTTCCAGCATTGACAACCATGCCTCATGATATGTCAATAACCAAGCAGTTGAGTCCATTCAACAATTCGATTAAATAAATAGTTATTGAGCACCTGATATGTGCCAGGCCCTGTTCTGGGCGCAGGATCTGCTCCTTTGGGGCATGTAACAGAGCGTGACTGGTCAAATGCCCACCTGTGGTCTTTGCTTGTTGGGACACAGTGGAGACAATAAAGAGCCCATTTTTAGCATCATGTGTTACTTTTTCATTCTGTACTTAACTGTGAACATGGCCTGCGGCCTCGGCAGAACTCCAGCATCTCCTCTGCGACCCAGAGCCACTGCCTCCTTCCCTCCTCGCCTTGCTTTAGACCATAAAATGACACTTCATGTAAGCAAAGAAATGTAATTGTCTCCCAGCTTCCTCTCCCTATCAGACATGCAAATCGCTAAGCCAGAGAAAAAGCAGTGCTAATAACAATAGCTTTCTGAGAAAAATACCACAGGGCTCACCTGGACTTTTGAAGCTGTCTTTAATTTCTCTCTAACTTTTTTTCCTATTTCTAATTGTCTTTGCCATATGTAAAAACATACCCTGTAAGTGACAATTTCAGTGAATTCTTGAAATCATATAGTTGCATAATGGTTTACAGTGTTTACAGCTCTCCAGCACTCTCTATTTTGAATGATCTCATGATACAATGGAAACCATTCTCCACATAACAAGGAAACAGAGGTTCAGAGAGGTTAAATTACAACAGGGTGAGAAGTAGAAAGAACTGGAGTCTCATGGCTTCCAGCTCAGTGTTGTTTCCACCATCCCCTGTGGCCCAGGCTGGCGTGTCAGTCCTCGTAGATCATCCACACCCAGCACTGTGGGAGGCAGTGGGCAGGAGGAAATGTGAGCGGGCTGTTGAGTGGGCCTTTCTCATATGGTTGGAAGGGCTGGGGCAGTTAGGGAAGCCCATGTGCAATTTAAAATGTGTACGACAACAGGCAGTAGTTTTCTCAGCACTAAATGTTTAATAAGGGCTGGTGGAAGAGAAACATTTTGAAGAAAAGGGGGGATAAATTAGCAGAGAAGGCAAACAAGCATTTTCTGATGAATGGAATACAGCAAACTCCTTTATATGCCTTTGTTGGGAGGAGATTTTTGAAACAACTGAAATGTATCTCAAAAGATAACAAATCACATTTAATGTATCTAGGTTTACCTGGTGCATAGTGGCACACAGGACAGATTTACTGGTGGGATAAATGAATTCAAGAATTACTGAATGCAAGCAGGCACTAGAATAGTTGATAGATTAGAGTTGTAAGTATTTTCATTTATTTTACTCTGTGGAACTACTAAGATATATAAGCAGTTTGCCCATATATTAAAAGTCCCCACACAGCTCTCTGTGACCTGTCAAGCTGGCAAGTGTCACATCTTCCTGTGGTCAGTATGCCCTCCTCTGACACCTGCTGGATTTGAAATCAAACATGACTCTGCCACATATTAGACGACCTTGGAGAGTTCATCTGACTCCTGTAAACCTCTGTGCCCTAATGTGTAAAATCTGTAATAGAAACTACCCTGCTTGACTCAAAAAGACTGTCAAGGTACTCATGCCAAACACATAGACAATTCGTAGGGAAATGCTTAGTAAACTGTAAAGGGCTGTACGAGTGATGGCTACTGTTACGGTCGTTACCTGTGGTTTCCATTGCAACTGAAAATTCCTTAAAAATAAATAAGCTCTGAGTGGGGTTCTAAGGAACTCCTTTAAAAATAAAAGTGCATGGCTGTCAGGATAGTTTATGTGGCCGTTAGAACCTTTTTTGGTTTTTGCTTGCTTGCTTCCTGGTTTCCAGGGCCCTGAAAATTATGTCATGTGAATTACCACCCAACCCCACTCCCTGAGGTTAAGTATATTGTGGTCAATGCAATGACATATAATCCGGTAAAATCTGTAGGAATTGACATGGTGACCACAATATTTTAAGTGGGGAGAAAAAACAAGGTGTTGAACAGTATAGGAAGTCAAGTACAAACTCATTTTATGTAATAAAAATAGACAATAACTCTCCCCCACCCACCCGTAATATAATGAATGGGGTCCAGAATCTTCAGTCATGTCAATTGTAGGGACCACGACTGCAAGATTAATGAAATGATTGGGGTGAGCCTGTGTGGCTGGTTGGCAAGAAGCTCCGGGAGCTACTAGTCCTTTCTGGTCCTGGCTAGTTTGGTGCCACCTGGTGGCAGTTGTCCATTTTGACTTGAATATTAATGGCGACAATTATGCGTCCCGAGGCTGTGGAATTTTCAGGACAGGGATGATTCTTGGGTTCTTCTGGCTGGTTAACACCACTGCAGGGGCCTGATCTGAGGACATTAGGCTAGCAGAATGCTGGGATCGGAGGACCTTCCTGCCAAATCCGCGCTTCCTGAGATGGGTTGCCTAGTGCGTACTTGCCTTGCCTCTCCTTCTCTTTCCTGCCCCTCACGCTACCCGCATTTGAGAACGGGGTTAACAAAGAGGAGCCATTTGACAATCACATTTTATCTAAATTCACATAATTCCAGGGTTTCATTGTACATATCTATTCACATATACAAAAATACATTTGTATATCCATAGCAGATGTTTAGAAGGATGTATAACCTAACAGTGTTTTTTATGGAAAATGAGAGAGAGAAGGAAAAAAGGTGAGAGTGGGAAGAGTTTGCCTTTTTACTGATTTATTTCTGTACTGTTTGAAAATGTTTAATAAGATATGTATGTCTATCGATATATCTAACTACATTATACATATATATATATGAATAATTGTATATGTAAAATTTACTGGAAGCCAGTTCACCAAAAGCCAATCAACCTGATGACCAATTCTCATAATTATTTTTTCAATATCCATTCCAATGTGCCTTACCTCCAGCCATAGTTTTAGCCTTTTGACTGTGGATTTTGTTCTTCTAGCCTGACTGAAGGTCAGTCTCACATTTCAGATGCCTAGCATTTCTTATGAGAATGGGTGGGTTTTCTCTTACATTTAATTTACTGTGTTCTTATGTGGCTTTCGGTATTTGCCAAATGGTATATTATTATTTTACAAATGTATCTACAGTTGATCTGGACTCACACTCCACAGCTATAAATAGAAGCAGGTCTACTGGCTTTCCCTGGGCCAGACCTTATCGGTTTGTTAACATCAGCAGAAACACTTACAGAACTTTCTTTCTCTAAGGCGTGTATGTCCTCTTAGCATCGTTTATGAGATATTAACTAGTGTGTGCAATACACAGCTAAGGAGTTGTGTCACAATGGCAAGACACGGCTCAAATTTTTGTTGGGTTGTCCTTCCCTTATTCTGTATCATCTCACCACTTACTCATACTTTTGTTCTTCTTATAACATAGAACCTAGAAGAGAAAAGCCTTGTTCAGGATGACAAAGAGGTGATCCTGAGCTCGGAGGAGGAGAGTTTCTTTGTCCATGTACATGACGTTTCGCCAGAACAACCTCGAACAGTCATCAAAGCACCCCGCGTCAGCACCGCGCAGGACGTCATTCAGCAGGTCAAAGCCCCTCCCCTCCCCTCAGTCCTGTCCTCAGTGTAAATTAGTGGGTCAGATCAGATGTCAGCTCATTTTAGGAATGAAGGTCTAGGCCAATGGGGACCTGAAAAGGGAGAGTGTGCCTCTTCAGGCTGGGAAATATTACCATGTTTCCCCAAAAATAAGCCCGAGCCGGACCATCAGCTCTAAGGCGTCTTTTGGAGCAAAACTTAGTATAAGACCTGGGCTTATTTTAATATAAGACCTGGTATAATATAATATAATATAATATAATATAATATAATATAATATAATATAATATAATATAATATAATATAATATAATAATACCTGGTCTTATATTAATTTTTGCTCCAAAAGATTCATTAGAGCTGATGGTCCAGCTGGGTCTTATATTCAGGGAAACACAGTAGGTCATCCCTTCAGATACTTCCTTAGTGTCTGCTGTGAGTCAGGCTCTCTATGCAGCACTAATAATGCATTTAGGAGGCAGCTGTGCAGAGTAATTTCATGGTCCCAGAAATGCCTAAGCCAATACCTAATGAGCATCTCTCAAGGTCCATCAGAGGACAAGCAGGAGGCCTGCTCTGCCCCTCTCCCCTGCTCTGTGGCATGCGTCTCTGTGTACAGTTGTAAAGAACTGTATTTCCTTTCTTTGAAGCCTTGTCAGGCTTTGTGTTTGTTAAACACCCATTTGAGAAGTGGTATAGCATAATGGTTAATTAACACAGATTCTACTAGATCCAGTAGCTCCAGATTGAAATCCCAGCTCTACTTTACAAGCTCTGAGATCTTGGGCAAGTTATTTAATATCTGTACCTTAGTTCTAGTGGTGTACTGGTAAACTGGCTTCTTAAAAAAAAAGTTTTAACAATAAAAATTAAAACACAAAGCTCTGATTTGCAGTGTTTGCCAGTTTCTGTTGTATAAATACTCCCACCCTGATTTCACTAACGCGCTCCAGCTGGCTCCAGCATGCTGCTATGTGGTAAGTTACCACACAGATACCATGGAGATAGTATAATAGAACTTCCCTCACCGAGTTGTGATTATTAAGTCAGTAAGTATATGTGAGCTGTATAATGCCTCGCACATAAGCACTGTTTAAATGCTATTGGCTATTATTGCATGGTAATTTGGTTAATATTAACCTCCATTATAGGTTTTGAACTCCAAGAGTGCCCAGATGTATGTTTCTTTTGTGCACTTTTGTGTCTCCAAAGTATAATACAGTATCTGGGACACAGTAGGCCCTAACTAAACATTTGATGCGTGGACAAATACATAAGTGAGAGATAATCTTGTACTAAATGAGAAGTGAGACCAAGTACATTTTAAAATGCCTTCAACTTCTAAGACTCTTTGGTGCAGTGACAGCGTAGTGGGACAGAGAGGCGTCTGAGGGTCAGGGTTCAGGCCCCTCAGTGTCTGCGTGACCTTGGTGTCTCTGAGCCTCACTGCACAGACAGCCCATTTCAAGTCGTTATTCTACTCTCAGCTGTGCATCCTCTGGCATCTGCTTAAGTTCCCAGTGTGGAATGGGGATAATAATACCTAAATCACGGACTGTTGTGAAGCTAAATGAGGTAATGTAGGAAAGTACGCGATAAGCTACAACCACCCAAGTGTAAAATGAGGAGTGGATCTGAAAAAGCCCCTCCATCTCTAAAAGTTGATGAGTTTTCCACCTTCAGGTTTCATTTACAATGGATGCAGGTGTTGGAGACACTGAGGCTTTATCCAGTTTATCCTAATTCATCTTTCAGACCTTGTGCAAAGCCAAATACTCCTATAGCATCCTGAGCAACCCCAACCCGAGCGACTATGTGCTTCTGGAAGAGGTGGTGAAAGACACTTCGAACAAGAAGTCTGCCACCGCGAAGTCCTCGCAGCGGGTCCTTTTGGATCAGGAGTGTGTGTTTCAAGCCCAAAGCAAGTGGAGGGGTGCAGGAAAATTCATCCTGAAGCTAAAGGAGCAGGTGCAGGTAAAAGTCATGGTGTTTTTTTTCTCTTCACTAATTATTTGATTTTCATAACTATGCTGTAATCAGACGTGGGAGATAGTGAAATCTCGGAAAAGGTTTCTGAGTCAAGGAATTTAGGGGTGAGAAAATTGTTTGGCTTTGTTTTCACTGTGGGAAAATAAAAGTCTTCCCCTCTGGAATTAAGCAATCCTGAGAGGGGAGTCCCTCAGCCTTTCTTTCCAAAGCTCTCCGGACAGAAGAGGGAAGGGTTCTTTCTGATACCATGTCAGGCAACGGAGGGCCTCGGCTTTATCCTAGTACCAATGGAGAGTTCTTGTTTTCCACAGGCATCCCGAGAGGACAAAAGAAAAGGCATTTCTTTTGCAAGTGAATTCAAGAAGTTTACCAAGTCAACGAAACAGCCCCGAGGAGTCCCATCACCTTCTCAGGTCTTGGCCTCAGAAAGCGTCCAAAACAAGGAGGAAAAACCTGTGGGAGGCTTGTCCTCCAGTGACGCGATAGACTATCGACCGTGACCACAGGTAGCATGTTTTACCAGGTACATGAAGTCAGTGCACCGTTCGGCAATGGGTCAACTTACACTGCTTTGTAAGGCATAGTTTACGCAGTTATCTTTTGTCTTTTCCGAATGGACAGTGTCCCCTAAGGGAGGTAGGCATGGTACCAAAACAAGAAAAGTGCTCTGAAGATATGTGTACCTTCAGCATTTAAACGTTAGACCTCCTTATTCTGTAGATAACTCAACAAAGGCCCCCAGAGGACAGCCAATTTGCCCAAGCTACTACACCAGCCTTATTTCGTCAGATACTGAACTGTCTTAATTATTGGTAACTCACATAAATACTCTTGAGGGGCTGCTTTCAGCTTTCACTCCTTTGGATTTATATAGTTTTATGGTTTTACAATTTAGGTTTGATTTGGCCTCCCCCACCTCAACTCCTTCCGCCTCATTTAAAAAATAAAAATCTGTCATTCAGGGCAGGATGATTAAAAAGCAAGCAAAATAACAGAACTGCTATAAATGAGGCCTTTGCTTGCTTGCCCCGCCGGTTGGCATTCACATGCAGGGTAACTTTCATTCTACCTTCAAACAAATTACTTAGATGAAGCCTGAATTGTTTTAAAGCAGCAGGTGAGGAAACAAAACATAGATTTCTTCTTTTCACGTAGTTTCTTAACGAACCCAAGGGATTATGAAAGCCTCCTTTTTACCTATTGTGTTGTAGTTCTAAGATTTAAAATGCAGAAGAGACAAAAATAAAAAATAAAATTCACACAAGACCAGCAGCACAGGGAAGTTCGCTGTTGCTTACACAGCAGAGCGTCATCATCTGTCTGTCTCAGTCTGGAATTCCTTACATAGAATTGTAGAAGCTCACACTCAAAGAATTCATTGATACCTCTTCACAGAGCCAACTATGATGTATAACAGCCCAAAAGAAGGCCCGGTATGTTGAGTCCATGTTTCTACATTTAAGGAGAAACTCCTAAACTAATTGGTGCCCGCATTACACTTACAAAGCTCTTGCCAAAACAACAGACAAAGCAAAACACAGGAAATCATCTCCACCAGAGTATCTGCACATCTAGCTACTCTTCACAGTCAGAGTTGTGTAGGTTCTGTAAGCAAAGGCTCATTGGAAAGAAAGGCTGTATGGCGCAGTCCACACCACATCGCCTCAGCTAATAGTGAATATGCACAGTGCTGAAGCTCCTGGCTGCCCAGACCCTGAGAAGCTTCAGCACCCTTTCTCCGTTGTTGGGATCCAGTTGGTATCCCAATGTTTTTAAGTTCCAAACTCACTTCCTTTTCTGCTCTGTGTCACTCAGACAACCAGTGCCTTCTCCAAAAGCCATGAGCTTTCAGACTAAGCACCAATGTTGAGCCTCTAACTTAGAAAATGACTCACCATTGTAGAGGGTCTGTGAACAGGCTGAAAGGATCACAATTTAAAATACTGTTTTCTGTATCAAGAATTTAGCATCAAATAAATCATAGGGGTGATAATGTTATTCGTATCTCTGTATTATAACCTCTGTCGTGATATAGTGAAGTTACACTCTGCACATAAGCCCTCATTATGCTATAAGATTACATTAAGTACATAAGAACACAACTCCACCAGAAATCTGACTTAAAAATAATATGCTTATATGTGGTGATGGAAGGAGAACTAACTCTGGGTGGTGAACACACAATGTGATACATAGATGATATATTACAGAATTGTACACCTGAAATCTATGTAACTTTACTAACAATTGTCACCCCAATAAACTTTAATTTAAAATAAAAGTAATAATATGCTTGCTATAATGAGCATTACCAATTGCTCATATTTTAGGAGAGAGTAGGGAGGATAGTTGTGATTTAAACGAATGCCCTTGGACTCAATTTTCCTGTAGCAAGGTAACTTTCAGAATCATCCAGCTGACCTTGACTTTGCTTAAACTTGGGGAAGCTTCTCTAAAAATTGCATGGGTACATCTATGGGAATATACAGCCCATGTTAAGAACTCCTTTAAAAATGGTATATCCAAGAGAGAGCACTTATGAAAAAGGAAAGGCCTTTCTGGACATGCTAGAAGAAAACAAGTTTAGTATTTTTACTGCTTTCTGAGTAACATTTCATATATTTGTTTTAAAATTTTTACCTCTAAAGTTTCAAGTGTTAACCCTTTGTAATACTCTAAGAATTTCTAAACAATTATTTACCTTACTTTTATTGGAATTAATAAATATAGTTGTTGAAGAATTCCACCTTTTTAAAAAGAAGTTGAACAGTTTGATTGTGCTTTAAAAAATCTTTCTAAAGAACATGGTGTTCCAGGACAGAAATGGGCTAACATTCCACCTCCTAGGGACATCATGTTACAACATTGTGAGTTTATAGGAAATAGTCTCGTCCCAAACCAGCCACCAGAACTGTGGGTTACTATTGGTCAAAGGACACTAAACCCTTGCTGCATTGTAAATGTTTCTGCTCCTTTATTTACAATATATTAACAAGCCTATATGTATACAACTTTACAGGTGATGATCTTTGGGCAAGAATTTAAAGTCAAGAACGAACATGGTGGAAACAAATATAATTTCCTTGTTTTCATTCGACTTAAAACTGGAAATTGATGATTTCTGAACCGAAGCCTTCTTCACACATGACGTGAAT
Organism: Rhinolophus sinicus; assembly: GCF_036562045.2. Lineage (NCBI taxonomy): Eukaryota > Metazoa > Chordata > Mammalia > Chiroptera > Rhinolophidae > Rhinolophus > Rhinolophus sinicus. The sequence goes on along the minus strand of NC_133757.1, from coordinate 27,938,857 downwards.
TCCACATTGAGGACAAGCAAAATGGCACAGGGCTAGTTACCAACCATTTTCCTGATGAATGACACAAAGAAGCCCAGGAGATTCCCACTTTACAAAAAAAAAAAAAAAAAAAAAACCATTGCTAAGCTTGCAATAATTGACTTAGAACAGGTGTCAGCAAACTGACTGTAAAGGGCCAGACAGTAACTATTTTAGGCTTTATGGGCCATACGGTCTCTGTTGCAACTACTCAGCTCGGCTGTCGTAGTGCAAAAGCAGCCGTAGAAAATAACACATGAATAAGCATGGCTGGGTTCCAATAAAACTACTTATAGACACTGAAATTGGAATTTCGTACAATTTTTGTATATCACAAATATTCCTCTTTGGATTTTTTTCTCAAGCATATAAAATTTAAAAACTATTCTTAATTCAAGAGCCACACCAAAACAGGTGGCAGGCTGAATTTAGCCCAACGGCCATAGTTTGCTGACTTGACTTAGAAAACTGGGACTAAGAGGCACAAAGGTCTGAAAACAAGCAAGCTAGTTTAGTCATACATTTTAAGGCTGAGCATTGGAAGCTTCTGGGCATTGCAAATGTAAATATGTCCCATAAGATTCATTAAAGAGTAATGCAATTTAGTTTCTATATTGTGTACCATAGTGTACTCTTCTTTAGGATTTCTTTTTACGTATAGAGTGATTTGGCGTCTTTTGTTTTTGTTTTTTTAAGTTTATTGCTTATATATTCACTGATTATTCCACTTTTGGTTTTCACAAAATTAATTTAGAATAACGTGTAATTTAACATCTACTGAGTTGTAACATCTTAACAAAAAACTTAACCATTTTTTAAAGCAAAAGTAGATTGAGTTGGTGTTTAAATTTATTTATTTTGCAAGGTTTGTACTTACACTGTACTTATATATTTATTATACAGAGCTTTCTTGATATTGCTTATGAATTGGAAACATTAGTGGTTCTATCTCACTATTTGAAGACAAATCTCATAAAAAGAAAATGTATGCTCTGAATCCCTGAAATGGGCCAGAATTTCATGTAAAAAAGCTTCATTTTCACCTGATTCATTGAAGAGCTACTGATCCAAGTCATACTTACCACTTAATATAAATTATTTTTAAAACTTTGCAGCGGAAAACTATCATGTAAGTGTAAAGCATTCTTATTCTTAGTATGGAGCAAATTATAACTTTTAAAATGAAATATGTGTTCCTCTAAAGTAAAATCCAAATTTTATCTATTGATATTAAAATTTGACATTTTTTTTCCAAATTATAAAACACACTAAAAATCCTAAACTTTGCTTTGAGAAGTTTTTTTTACCAATTAAAAAAAATAAAATAAAACAATCCCCAAGTTCTTTGCATATTCTAGAAACAGAAGTGTTAAAAATATACCACTCAGCTTTCATGTTATTGGAAGTTCTTACTGACTCAAAAAGCTTTAATGTTATAAGAACCTGTGGGGACAGAGCCCCTGAGAGCAGCTTCCAGGCTCTCGGCCTCACGTGGAGGGGTGCTGGCTTAGGTAAATGGCCATCAACTGTGATCGGATGGCCATCAGCTGTGGCTCGTTGGCCATCAGCTGTAACCAGTGAGCCACTGGCCACTAATATAACTGCTGTGGCTACGCTAGCAGCAAAATGGGGGCTAGCAAGAAGATGGTGGCTGAGCTAGCAAGAGCGGATTGCAGAGAGACGGATGCCGCCAGCAAGAATATAGTGATATGACTCCCCTACTTATGACTCCATGGGTGTTCCTTTTTGGCCTCACCATATCCTGTGTTCTTATGTGGGTAGTGGGAGCTGAGACCCCGCAGGCCGCCCCGCATGACACATGGCGCAGCAGGCAGGGTCCCCCGCATGACAACTACTATTTGCTTTTCTGCAGAATTCAAGCTATTCCAATTTGATGTACTTTGTTACAGGTTTCTTTTTATTTTTTAAAAGATTTTATTAAAATATAGCTAACAGTTTCAGGTATATACCATGGTTATTCAACATTTATATACCTGAAGTAGTGATCACCATGCTAAGTCCAGCAATGATCGGACACTGTACCAAGCTATCACAATGTTATTGACTATATTCTCTATGCTGTGCATTGTATCTCCATGACTTATTTGTTTTATACCTGGAAATTTGGACCTCTTATTCCCCTTCACCTTTTCCCCCCTTTTTTAATTTTTCAATTACAGGTAACATTCAATATTACTTTGTATTAATTTCAGGTGTACAGCACAGTCATTAGACATTTATGTAATTTAAGAAGTGATCCCCTGACTAGTCTAGTACCCACCTGGCACTACACAGTTATTACCATATTATTGACTATATTCCTTATGCTTTACTTTACACCCCCATGACTGTTTTGTAACTATTAGTTTATACTTCTTAATCCCTTCACCTTTTCCGCCCTGCCCCCAAACCTGTCCCATCTATCACCCTGATAAATCTAGTACCCATTTGACACCATACAGAGTTACTACAATATTATTGACTGTATTCCTTATGCTATACCCTACATCCCCATGACTACTGTGTAACAACCAATTTGTACTTCTTAATCCCTTCTTTCACCCACACCCTCAAGCCCCCTCCCTTCTGGCAATCATCAAAATGTTTTCTGTATCTATGAGTTTGTTTCTGTTTTATTTTGTTCTTTACGTTCCACATATAAGCAAAATCACATTGCATCTGTCTTTCTCTGTCTGACATACTCCACTCAGCATAATATCCTCCAGGTCCATCCATGCTGCCGCACATGGCAAGAACCCATTCCTTTCCAAGGCTGAATAATATTCCATTGTATATATACCACCTCCCCTATCCATTCATCCATCAACAGACACCCAAGCTGCCTCCACATCTTGGCCATTGTAAACAATGTTGCAATGAACAAATGGATGCATGTGTCCCCTTGAAGGAGCATTTGGGTTTCTTCAGATAAATACCCTGAAGTGGAATCCTTGTCTCTTGTATAGAATTTATTTTAAAGTCTATTTTGTCTAAGTATTGCTACCCCAGCTTTTTTTTGTTTTTTTTCATTTCCATTTTCATGAAATATCTTTTTCCATCCCTTTACTTTCTGTGTGTCTTTCAAACTGAAGTCTTTTGGAGGCAGCACATGTAAGGGTCTTGTTTTCTTATCCACTCAGTCCTCCTATGAGCATTTAATCCATTTACATTGAAAATAATTGGTGATAGATATGTACCTATTGCCATTTTATTATTCATAATTTTGATTTTTTTTTCATCATAAAGAAGTCCCTCTAAGATTCCTTGTAATACTGGTTTGGTCGTGATGAACTCTTTTAGCTTTTTCTTGTCTGGGAAGCATTACTATTCTAAATGATAGGTTTGCTGGGTAGGTAATTTTGGTTGTAGGTCCTTGCTTTTCACTATGGTGGAGTATTTTGTGCCAATCCTTTCTGAACTGCAAAGTTTCTGTTGAGAAGTCAATTGACAATCTTATGGGCGTTCCCTTATAATATACTAGTTGCCTTTCTCTTGCTGCTTTTGGGATTCTCTGTCTTTAACCTTTACCATTCTAATGTGTCTTGGTGTGGGCCTCTTTGGGTTCATTTTGTTTGGGACTATGTGCTTCCTGGACTTGTATGTCTATTTCCTTTGCCAGGTAGGGAAAATGTTCAGTTGTTATTTCTTCAAATAGATTCTCAATCCCTTGATTTCTCTCCTCCTTCTGGAACCCCTATGATGCAAATGTTGTTACACTTGATGTTGTCCCAGAGGTCTCATAAATTATCCTTATTTTGGATTCTTTTATCTTTTTGCTGTTCTGATTGGGTGTTTTCTGCTACCTTGTCTTCTAAATCACTTATTCAGTTCTCTGCTTCATCTAGTATGCTGATGATTCTTTCTAGTGTATTCATTTCAGTTATTTTATTCTTCACTTCTGGCTGGTTCTTTTTTATGGTTTCTATGTCCTTTTTAGATTTCCTATCTCTTTGTTAAAGTTCTCACTAAGTTCCTTGAGCATCCTTATAACCATTGTTTTGAACTCTATCTGGTAGGTTGCTTGCTTCCATTTTGTTTAGTGCTTTTTCTGGAGTTTTCTCCTGTTCTTTCATTTGGGGTGTATTTCTTTGTTTCCTCATTTGGGATGCCTTTCTGTTCCTATGAATTAGGTAGATCTGCTAGGTGCCCCAGTCTTGGCCAGGTGGCCTTATGTAGTAGGTGCTCTGTGGGGCCCAGTGGCACAATTTCCCTGGTCACCTCTTCCGGGTGCCCCAGAACTGTCCCTTGTGTGGGATATGTTGCCCTCTTGTTATAGATGAGCCTTCGTTGCTATATGCATGCCCGTGGTTGGGATTGACCTTCAGGCTGACTGGCAGTGCAGTTTGGCCATGTTCACAGCTTACAGGCTGCTGTGCAGGGTGGGGCTTAACCCACTGAATGGGATTTGCCCCAGAAGGCTCTGGTGCCTGTTGAGACTGCCCTTTAGGGGTACCACTTGTGGGGCTAATTGGTCAGTGCTCTGCTGTGCTCTGAAGCCAACCTCTAAGTATGTTAGTTCTGGAGCCTCTTGGGAGGGGTTCTGCTGCAGACACAGGTCAGCCACTGTCTGTAACCGGCCAGGGACTACCTGGTAAGAGCTACAAAGTGATCTTGAGTTGTTCGCTACCTGTGCTAACCCTGGAGGTACGTGGGAGGCCATGCTGCAAACCGAGGATGTCTGCCACCAGTACCAGGCCTAGGGTAGCTCTGCAAAATGCCAGGACATCCCGAGGCCAGCTCTCACCTTTCAGCTACCTTAAGGTTCAGCCACTGATAAAGCCTTGTATGGTACACGAGTTGAGTGAGACAAAGTCTCAGGGATTCACTAGAGTGGGAAGAGTTGTGGTCACCAGGTTAATGTAGATTCTGGTTTGGTGCCAGTGCTGAGCCTGGAGCGACTCAGCAAGTCTCAGAGCACACGGAGGCCAGTCCCACATGGGGCCTGTAGACCGAGTTTTCCAAGAAGAAGTGCAATGCGGCAGGACTGGCTGCACCGAGAAAGTACCTCCAGCATTGGGGGAGTTGGGTAGGTTAGGGCCCCAGTGGAGCTCACCAGACCAATCAGATTCAGATTTTGCCGTAAACGTAGGGGGCGGACTCAACACAGGAAAGATGGCAGCCAACTGCAGGCTGCATGGAAGGACCCCACACAGAGATAATGGTGACTGTCCACCAGTCCTTGCCGAAGCCATACAACTCAGTCTGCCCTCCGTATGCCTCCAACACCCGCCCCCCGAGTTACTGTCCCTCCGCTGGAGCCCAAGGTAAGTGCTTGTGAGTCTGTGCATGGACCAATTAAGAGGACGAGGATGCCTGGGTTTCCCAGTGCTTTCTGTCCCACCCAGCTGGTTGGAATCCCCAGTTTTTTCACAGCTGGATGTTTTGGGGGGCTCTGCTTCCTGGCACCAGTATGCTGGGCTGGGGAGGCCAGTGTGGGGCTGCGGTCTCTCACTCCTCCAGGGGGATCCTCTGCGGCCGAGCTGTCCCTCCTTATTCTCAACACCACACACAGGTGTGAGGCAGGCCCGTTCCACGTCCCTACCATGCCTATCAGTCTCAGTGTGGCTTCTTCATGTCCTTAGTTATAAAACTGTTCAGCAGATTTCAGATGGTTCTCCAGGTTGATTGTTCTATAATTCAGTTGTAATTTTAATTTGTTCATGGAAGGAAGCAGGCATAATGTTTATCTACTCCACCATCTACAGGTTTCTTTTTAAATCAAATAATTCTGTAACAAATGCACATGCTGCCTCGTTTTAAAAAGTTTTCCAGGATCACTTTATGAAGCTTCTACAAACTAATCAGAATTCTCCCCTCTGGTTCTGCTTACTTACCATGTACTGAAAACTGAGTTGCTATCTAATTAGAGTCAAAATGAAAACTGCAGAGTAATGAGATGAAAAGCAAAACTAGTCTCCCCAGGTTTATCATTTGGCCTTGACTCTTTTTAAGCTCCACCCTACCCCACCCCACAGCCTTTAACATAGTTGATTTGGCTTCAGCACAGAACCTGAAATTTACCTAAGACTGAATGTGAGACTAGCTTTCAGCTAGTGAGTGAACCCAGCCTAGTGCCTGCGTTGCAACCCAACGTGGTTGTTTATTCTATTTTGAGGTAAAAGGACATACTGTACTGTATTTGAGTCTTTGGGGTTTTAGGAAGGACTCATTGCTCAAAAATATAAAGGGTCTATTCTACTATTAAAAACTAACCAGCAGGGCCGGCCCGGTGGCTCAGGCGGTTAGAGCTCCATGCTCCTAACTCCGAAGGCTGCCGGTTCGATTCCCGCATGGGCCAGTGGGCTCTCAACCACAAGGTTGCCAGTTCAATTCCTCGAGTCCCGCAAGGGATGGTGGGCAGCGCCCCCTGCAACTAAAATTGAACACGGCACCTTGAGCTGAGCTGCCGCTGAGCTCCCGGATGGCTCAGTTGGTTGGAGCGCGTCCTCTCAACCACAAGGTTGCCGGTTCGACTCCCGCAAGGGATGGTGGGCTGTGCCCCCTGCAACTAGCAACGGCAACTGGACCTGGAGCTGAGCTGCGCCCTCCACAACTAAGACTGAAAGAACAACAACTTGAAGCTGAACAGAACCCTCCACAACTAAGATTGAAAGGACAACAATTTGACCATTGTTCCCCAATAAAGTCCTGTTCCCCTTACCCAATTAAAAAAAAAAAAAAAACTAACCAGCAAAAATCTGGTGTTTGCCAAAAATATGAAATTTTTGTTTATGGCTTATCTGAATTATACAGCTATATTAGTACGTATACCAAATGAAAGAAATCATCCTATTATTTAGAATGCATCTAAAATAGCCATTCAGAATATACCCATTACCACTTCATACTTTTTAGACTACTAAAAATCTGTGTAGCAACCTTTATCATTAAAGTTCATGTGGAAAAGAATCTAAATATAGAAGCTGGGCTTATTATGCAAGATTTGAGAGGAAAATATTTTAAGTCACTTCACTAAAAAGGAAAGGAAAGGAACATGAATTCTGTCACTGTTAGGTGGTGCCAACTTTTAAAAAAATCTATAGCTGGCAAGAAAGGATTAAAGTAGGAATTCATTGTGATCTGTGATGCTGGAAGAAATAGATTAACTTCCTCTCAGTCACCTGTTCATCTGGAATTGGTGGTTTTGCAAAACATAAAATTACAAGATGGTGGTAAGGAATTGAGGGTAAGTTTGAAAAATCTGTAGGAAGTGAACTATTTGGACAGAATACCTCTTTTATTTCTTGAAGGAATACCTCTTTTCATGTCATCCTTAGCAAGTAAAAGTTACTTATAAATTCTTTATTTGGAAGTAAATATGGAGTCTAGATTTGACAAAAGTGATTTTTAATCAAATTGGTTTTTCATCACATCTGCTTCCATACAAAGGTTTCCCATCTTGATAGCTGCAGACACTGGAGGCTCATTAATAAAAGTGGGTCTCCCCTGCCACTACGTATGTACTCTTTTAACTACATCGTCCCCTTCCTCTGTTCTCTCCCCTTCCATTATCTGTCAACCTCTCCTCCTCTGCCCAGACACCCACAAGCCTTGCTTCATTCTGAAAAATAATCAGCTTGCATACTGGTCTGGTAAAATTGAATTACCTCTAAAACAAAAAGTTCACCACTCTGCTCCCATGCCAATATAAGAGTACAATTTTCCTGGCTGGTGTCTTATACTTGGCAGAGTGAGAGCCAGCCTACGGGGAAAGTGCTCTCTAGATGGCTGCCTCTGACCCCTTTCAGTTTCTTCTCTCAACCAGCAGTGAGGCAAGAAGAGGTGAATACTGGACCCTCCAAAAAGTTATTACAAAAGGGAGACTTCCTCTTACACAAAGTCCAGATTTGGGGCAACATTTCCATAATACAGTACATTAACAATTTATGTGTTCTCTGCCATCTCTATGTATCAACTTCCTAAAAGCAATTCTTGGCTGATGACTAAGTATCCTGCCAGGAATACTGGAATGTTTTTGAAATACCTGCTGAATCTCCGTAATTATCAAGCTATTCGTACACATCTCTTAGATCCAAAACATACTACGTTCAAGCCTGCCATCAAGCAGGCCTCTGAAACCTTCCCTATTTCAGATGACACAGGTCTCTGAACTTTGCAACAACTCACTCTGACACTGAACTAGGTAATGTTGTATTTTGGTGTGTGAATGATTTGACTTAGCATGGAAGCTCATGGAAGACTGAGGCTGTATGTCTTATGCCCATTATTACCCCATTTCACTTTTAAGTACCTAGCACAGTGCTAGGCACAAAGTAGGTGCTCAGTATTTGTCTCATTAAAAAAATATTAAGGCTGTAGCTCAGTATAGCCTCATGGGGTGTGTGTGTGTGTGTGTTAATGACTATGATATTCAATTCTGAAAATGAAACTCATTAATACAAAGCTATATAAGTTAATGCACAAATATAGTTCATCCTCAAGTTCATATAGGATATTCAAATACTAGATGTATAATTTTATGGTCCCACTGTGATTCTCTATGGGTATAACAAGAAGGTTAAATGCATAATACAAGTGTGAAATAATTGATGAATTTGTTTTAAAATTGATTTTTCACCTAAACTACAGTTGTGACATGTATTGGTCACTTGTGCTCTGATGGGGCAAGATCCTTTGGTCATCCAAACTACTCATAACATTCCTGGGCTTTGTTTTATATCTAAAAGGTAGGTAAAAAGCAAATATTTACATATTGAATCATACATTCCTCATCATTAAATATTCAAGCCTAAAAAACTGACCTTAGAAACACTTTTTAAAACCACATATAAGAATATGCTAAGAGACTAGCATGCACTGGTAAGCTGATATCCTCTACTCTGCTGGAATGATAAAGGAAATTTCTATTTTCATTTACTTCATGAGAAATAAAAAGGAGCTTTAAAGCTCGACCAAAATGACTGGCTTCTATAGCACTGAAGCAGTAACAAATCTATGTAGTTACACTGCTCTGCATTTATTTTTGTTATTAATAATTCTCACATCACAACAATAGGAAGCAGGAAAAAAGCAGCTGTTTTATTCAGCTATTCACAGGAGAGAATTTTTTTAACCTGGCCATTTAAACACTTATTTCATAGGCCATTCCTATAATAATGTAACAGCTATTACATAAAATCCTGCTTTATAATTATATTCCTAAGAATAAGGCATTTCACCTGTCCAAAAAAATAAAAAGAAAAAAGCCCTTCACTGGGTATCTTTTATCCTTAAAACAGAATGGTAAAATCGGGAGCTTGGTTTTTCCACCCTGGAGCAATTCTTCCCCCATCATCCTCCAGAGAATGTCAGAAAATGCAAAAACTTCAAAGAGACTAGAATTACAAACTTTCTTGGAAAGTAGCCATAATGAACACTTTTTTAAGGCCAAATTAAGTCACTTCTTGAAGTATTCCATCCAGCAAGAGCCAATTAACCTGGTGTCCAATTTCAAGCTTTTTCTTTTCTCAGAAATCTTCATAAAAATATATTCAAATTTAGAATTTTTTTCACTTCAAACTATGGTGATACAATAAAAATAGATTTACTTGGTTATAAAGAGTATTTGGTTATAAAGAGTAGCTGAACTTTAAAAAAGCAGTCTCACAGTCTTGATTTTTCTATGCTCTATGCCCTTATTTTAATCTAGCAACATGCATTTCCATTTTTTAAAAATTGTAATTTAATATGTATATTAGATTTTAAAAAGGTAACATCATTAAGAATCACATTTCCAAGTTTTAGGGGAAGAAAAGGCTTTTGATTCTTCTTTCTTAATGAAAGGACATTTTCAGAATTGGGGTAGAATCCTGTGCCACCAAAGGGTAATTCTTCCTCCTCTGTTAATTTTCTTAGGAAGTTTCCCTTATATGAAAGAGAAGGTCCTAAATTAACAATGTATCTTTATGTGTATCTGCACAAACACACAAATATACAAGAAAGTCCACTGACACTTCATTCTTCTACTACCTCAGTGATGTTTTTAAACATTTGGTGAAATCCAAAGGCAACTGAGTAGCAACTTCATTACAATGTCTTTTGATTAGTTGATTTAAATCTTCATTCAAAAATGAATCCCCTTGTAAAACTTTATCCTGAAAAATATTAAAAGTATGAGTTAAAAGTTCTCATGCCATAAGCAAAAGCCAAGCTGAGAGCAAGGCTGAAAATAGCAACAGCTAACGCCAAACCAACATGTGAAACATAATAATGACAGGTACTGGGTCAGGTCTTGGACATAATCCTACACTGCATGAAACAATCTCATGACTGTCTCTACATAGAATTCCAACCCCAGAGACCTATCCTACCAACAACTCCTAAATGTAAAAAAAAAACTACCTAAAAAACAATTAAGCAAGTTGGAATCAGTTATTAACAGATACATTAATTTAGTTTTAATTTCATCTTTAAAAAAAAAATAATGAAAAGTATCACATACCTTCCTTTTGGAGCTTGAAGTTTCAACAGGAGGATTGAATGTCATTGCTGCCATGCTATAAGCCTCAAAAAGTTCTGTAGCAGATCTATAATCATAAATAGAAAAGTAAGGACACCGCCATACTTGTATAACTTCAAAATTAATTGTGCCGAGAGAATGACTCATTATTCTAAACCTATATATTCGGGTATAACATAATCCTGCTTTTGAAACCAATAGATCAACACACTCACATAAAATAAATCCTAAATTCCCATACAATGACAACATCACCCAACTAAATCCACCTCAGAGAAGTCTGGTATACATTTAGAAATACAGGCCTGGACAGAGAGAAGGCTGAGCCGAAGACCTCATGCTCAATGTGATCAGGTCCCAACTCAACCAGCTATGTGAACAATATGCAACTAAGTTTAACTTAGTCATCATGGGAGCCAGAGAAGTGAAGCATGGAGTTAACCTCCGTGGATTCAAACAGCTTGACCCTTCAATTGTTGGCCTGGATTAAAAGCAAGGAGAGGCCATTCAGGACAGAATAAATGCCTACACCATGGCATATGAATGAGTCCTTAATGATTCGGGGTTGGTTCACATTCTCTAAAGGAGATCGGATGGGGCCTGCGAGGGTTGTGGTTAGTGTCCCACTGCAAGCTCCGCTCTCCAAGGGGAAACATCAAACCTTGGGGATAAACCCATTCGTCATCGTCCTCCGAAAAAGGAAACCTCTGGCATAAATGAGGCAAATGGTCAAGATCTCTGGCAAAAACTTGCCAAAAAAGGACTGTGGATAAAAAAAGTTACAAAGAATTGTTTTCTCCTTTTTTCCCTTTTAAAAAACAAGGCTGGTGGCAAGGATGAGGGAAGAAAAAAGTCAGTGGCCATTTTATTTTTTTATGGCCCAAAGTTATCTCTGTCCTAACCAGAAGGAAAAAGGTTTAGGGAAACTACAGTTTATACCTCCTCATTTAGAAGGGTAAGCAGCTAACTACTGCCATGTAAAAAAAATAGAACTATTTTTGCCAAATCTCCCAGTATTTTATGAGAATCTGGAAAGGTGATTTTTAAATGAATTATTCCAATATTAAAAAGATAACAATTCAATTTTTGTTCAAACTCTGAAGAGGCCAGAAAATCAGCCTGCTGGCCTACAGGTCACTTGCTTGTGATCTCCGAATTTAAAAAAACAGTGTTTGCAAAGGAGAAAAAGCTACAGAATATTAATTCTGAGTGGTAGATATATTACAAAGGTGTCTTTTATACCATTTTTATTTCTTTTCTGTATAACAAGTATTTCCTACCAGATTTTTTTTTTCAGGGGGCAGAGGAATAATTACTATTTTTTCAACTTTTCTATACTTTTGAAATTTTTCAGAATAAAAAGTTGGGGAAAGAAATTTCTTCTAGAAGGACCCATTTCCTCATCTGCAAGAGTCACAGGAAGTGGCGACCCAAGCTACTCGCAGATCAGGAGGCCTTGATGGGCCAAGGAAACTGCGGCATTTCTGGATGGCAGCGTTCCAAAGCAACTCTCCTCTCTCTCTCCTCATTTCGACCTTTCTGGCACTAGCAGGACCACTCAAGGAAAAAAAAGAATCATTGTATTAGGTTTGTGCAAAAGTAATTGCAGTTTAAAAGGTTAAAAACCGCAATTACTTTTGCACCAACATAATAGTTGGACTCATGGATGTTCAAATAAGCAAACATAGCATTATCTTATTAATTGTGGAACCTGAGTAATGGGCATATGGGGAGTCACTATTCTTTCTACTTACCCGTATGTGTGGAAATTTTTATGACAGAAAAATGTTAGGTGATTACCCAAAAGCAACTAACAAAATCACATTCAGCATGTTTTCTCTTTAGAACAATTCAGGAATTTGAAGTGAGACCAAATCCAGATAACCAATAGCACTTACATTTTAAAACTATTACTTTATAAAACAGACTTCTCAGAGTAAAGAGCTATCAACTGAAATTTGCAGTTTTATAATCAGGAGGTACTAAATACTACCTTCGGCTCAACTCTGGTTTGAGTGCTTCAGAGCCTTCCAAAGGGGCTCCAGCAATGAGGTGAGCGGCAAATCTCTGCACTATGGGATGGAAATGTCGCTGAAGGGGAAATAGGAAAACCACATTGTGAATAGGTCAGTACTTTATTAAACACTAGCTACAGCAAAGATTTTATTTAATAAACAAAATTTTTTAAAAAAATTATAGATGTATGTGTTAATTCATAAGAACCACATAACTACAGGAAAAATACTATTTTTGCTCACAGGATTACAACACAAATCTGTTCAACGACCAAGTTACCAGTGACATAGCTTAGTCTTGCTTTTACTGTATAAAAAGAAAATTCAAAAGCAACTTCTCTCTCAGAGTGAAAAAGCTGGTTTAGAACAGGTTTCTTGAAACATATTTTCTACGAGTCTCACGCTAATGCTGTCCACACTGTAGGACCACGACATATGAGTAGATGAAATCCTCTTAAAACTGACGGGCCTATCGAAGTCTCCTTGGATAGGACCCAATGCAGACGTCCTTGGTAAGGGAAAGAATTTGATCTTACCCCACAAAACTGTCATTTTCAGCTTCCTTAGAAAATGTATCCGAATAGCTTAAAAAGTAGTAAGAGCAAAGTGAAATGTACACTATCAAAACAGGAATTCTAGAAAAGGCAGTCCCACAACAAAATATATTAATAGTCTTGCAATAATAACTACCTAGGAAAACCTGAACAAAACTGCTCACAAAATAAAAGGCGGGGCGGGGGGACCCTTACCCGTAGTGCATGCAGCTCCCAGAGAGCAGTGTTCTGAGCATTGCAGTACTCAGGTTCATCTAGCTCAGGAAGAAATACCCCACTTCCCTGAGACTCATTGTCAAGCAACAGATCTGTTTTGGGGAAAGTCTGCAAAAATTTCACATGAGATTAATTAAATTAATATTGTTAATTTAAAGAAGGTTATTGGGTTCTGTACTTTTATTTTTACTTAAATTTCATTTGATGTTATTGTTATATAAGAGTTATAAGCAGATGGACTTCATATCTAGTCTTAATTTTTAAAATTTAAGTTTATACCATAAGAGAACAAAAGTGGCAAAAGATTATTTTCTTGGCTTGCTCTAAAAAGCATATTTTGCAAGAGAAAAGAGAATCTTTTCACTCAGCAATCCCACTTTTAGGAATCTTTTCTATAGAAATAATTACATTAGATACACATAAGGATATTCACTATAGCATCATTTGTAATAGTAAAAAAGGAAATAATGTGTATGTCCATCAAAAGAAAAATGAAAAGTATGAAAGCCAGACTGCCTGAATATGACTCCCACCTCTGCCACTTACTAGCAGTGTCACTTTAGGCAGGTTATTCATTCTCTCTGGACCGCAGTTTTCCCCATCTATTAAATGGGAATGATAATAGTAGCTATTTCACAAAATTATTATGAAAATTAAGTGAGTTAATTTTTTTGTAAAGCATTTTTTACAGTGGCAGGCCCATAGTAAGAACTGTATATGTTTGTTAAACAAATAACTTACTTAGTCATTGAAGAGATAAAGTAGTTATATTTGTACTGACACAAAAATATATTCATCACCATTAAGTGTTAAAAAAAAGTTGTAGAACAACATGTATATAATAATCCCCTTTCCACTGAAAAAAAAAAAAAGGTAGTGTTGTCTATGTTTGGTGTATGCATTTACATATGAAATTTTTAGAAGTCACCTGGAAGGATACCCACCAAATGGTAAAAATGGTCACCTTTGGAGGGCGTCAGTAAGGATAGAATGCTTTCCTTTTGTAATTTATGTACTTCCTTTATCACCTGATTCTGTTACAAGTGTGAATTACTTTTACAATGAAAATAATAATGTAAATGGGAAAAAAAAGAGAGACCTCAAACAAAACAGCACTGTCATACCACCAGAACTTATTAGCTCTACTCATTGTATCACTACTTACATGCATTAATATTCTGTTAGTTGCTAAAATGCCAATGCTTGAGTTTGGAAGAACGTGAAGAGCCAGGGTACACAGGCGCTTGATGAAGGCGAGGGCTCGCTGCTGGGATACTTGCTTTCTGCGCTTAGTTAGCATGACATCGAGGCACTGCAGCACAACCTCAACACCGTCGTTGGTAGCACCTGCAAGAACAGGTAGACCCTTCCTTACCTTTCATGACGCTGCAGAAAAACCCACGATCAACTATCGTATCTGCCCCAAATCACTTCCCTAACCAATGAGGCAGGGCTCTACCGCTCAAGAGAAGCAGTGGGCTGTACTGCATCTCCAGGCAATTCCAAAACGTCTCTCCCTCCAAGTCTCATGGAGGTTAAACAAGATGTGTGACAGTGGCAGGCCAGCATTTTATATACCAGTGCCTATTTCTCATTTTTCATGGACTATAATTCTGGTCACAACATATTCTTAAAAAAAATATTTATTAAAGACACATTATTTAAACACACATACCTGCATGTAATTTGAACAGTGTTTTGTAAAGATGTGTATAGAATTTCATTGGATCAATATTCAGAACATCTCCTTTGAAATGACAACAAATACCAATTAGGTACATTACAAGCAAACAAAACTTGATCAAGAAAGGATCTTATCAATGAATCTCAACTATAATTTTATATATATATGGTCACAGGATGTGGAGTACAGCATAAGGAATAGAGTCAGTGGAACTGTTAACAGCTATATACAGTATCAGAGGGGTACTAGATTGGGGAAGGGGGGTTATCACTTTGTGAAGGGGGGTATAAATGTCTAACTAATACATTGTTTTGTACACCTGAAACTGAAAAAAAAAAAAGAAAGGATCTTACCTTGCCCAGAAAGAATATGAAAAGCAGTCTGGACACAGTGAAGACTTTCTTGATAGCTTAAGTTCTTTAAAAAAAAGAAAAAGAAAAAAAGATATTAATAAGAATACCATTTATATCTTAAAAAGTAATTCATTAATAGAGTTACTTACACCAGACTCAATGAGACTATGTAGAACTACTAATAAATCATCAAAAAACTCCACATTTATAAGATGAGCAAACCTAGAATCAAACAAAACTTAGTTAAAAGACAACCTCAAAACAGAAATAAAGCAGCCAAAAAACTTGACTTTAAAATTATATTTTTAATATTTCATATTACGAAACATTAGCTATGATGATGGAGATGATTGTTACTTCCCATTAACTCAGACGGGCCTTTTTGACAAATCATCCACAGTTGGACGCTATACTCAGCAGGCACTAAATCTAGTATTTCAAAAATCCTTCTGCCCTGAGAAACAAGTCGCTAACAGCAAGCAACTTTGCCGACAAGTTTACCAGGTGTCCAGCACTGTTCTACATCATAAAGGAGCAAGCAGCTTCTAGGAAAACAGCTGGTGGGAAGAAGGAAAAGAGGAAAGAGGCTGCTATTTATAAAAATATGGACCCTACGAAAGCTTTAAAAATAAAAGGGAAAAGAAGCTGGACCTATGTCTAGTTCAGGCTCTGCAATTAATTATCTATATAATCCTACATAAGTCACTCGACTGGACTGGGCCTCTCTTTCTAGAAATAACTGAGATCACCCAGTAGAGTTAAAGAGAAAGAATCATGGGAGCTACTTAATGTCAGCCCTCTGCTCACTATAAAATATTAGGCACTGAAGTAGTGAAAGAATATCTCCTCAATATTAGTGCAAGAGTCTTTGACACTATGTAAATCTTAGGACAAGAAAGGACCTCAGAAGTGATACAATCCCCAAGTATTGGTACAACCTTTTGGGGAAGCAATTTGACAATATTTATCAAAATTTAAAATGAGCAATATAGGAACTCAAATGCATGAAGATATTTCCAGTGTAGCAAAAGGGACTGGCCAAATAAAGTAAAGCAAGTAAAAGCTGGTGACAAAAAGGAAATGAGAACTGAGAAGGACACTGGGTCATCATTAGTAAACCCTGTTTAAAATTCATGGTTACATCAGTCTTATTTATTTAGAAAGAATCTGAAAGATTTCAACCTACACAGCCCTTACTTGGCAAGACCTTCTAGAACTGCTGGCAGAAGAGGTGACCTCTGGGCCTTCTTCAATATTCTGAAGTAGGTTACAAACACAATATTCAAAGTCTCCGTGTGCTGGCAGAAGAAACAGACAACATGGCTTTATTATAACCCAGTATGCTTTCTCCAGAGTTACGATAATTATCATTTTCAAAACACAACCTTTTTGTCCCTTCCCAGCCCTCCCCACAGTTCAATCTTAGGAGCTTCAACAAAACAGAATGAAGATATACAGCCTGTGATTTCATAAAACCAGCACTGATCACATTATAACTTCTTGCACATCTCATATCTCTGCCTCATGACATAAACCAAAATTACACAACCACAAGTTGAAACAATAAATCTCTAGTTAAAATTATTTAACGAAATTATTTTAAAAGCCTAAGAAAATGTGAAACTGCCTACCAGTTTAAGTTTTTTCTCAGTACTTTCTGAAGCTTCTGCCTCCCGAAGCTCTCGTTCTAGTTTCTCTTCTGCTTTCTTCCACTGAAAATAGATTGAAAAATAAAAGTATATGCTACTGAGTGAAAAAAGCAGAGAGGCATAATATGTAAATATTATGAAACACACACAGTAATACCACAGATTGTCTATGAGTACAAATACAAGCAAAAGAAGAAAACGCGGATGAAAAGCATACACAAACCAAACTTATGACAGTGGTTGCCTCTGGGGAGGAAAGTACAAGAATGAGATTGGGGAAACCAAAGGGGATTCTATTACCAATGGTTTCTTTCTTTACAAGGAAAAGTTGAAGTGAGTCTATTAATATTTGTTCATTCAGAAAAGTGGGTACAAAAAATGTGCTACACTATTCTCTGTAGTTTTCTATCATTTAAATTAAAATATTTCAGAAAAGAAAAAAAAAGGAAGAACATCCTGAGTCCAGAAATAATTCTTAGTGTTAAATCATCTCTGACATAGGAACCAGTCATCAACAGTACTTCCCAAACTCATTTATATACAATATAAATAACACCAGACACCATACAGAAATTCAACAAAATATCAAGGTTTTTCCACTTCCTGATGCTGTAAGAGCAGTAGTTAAATGGTTGCTAAGCTGCCTGAGACACGGGACTGGCTGAGGAATAGGGTTTCCTTCCCTCATGTGGGGCTGTTAAAGAGCGGATACGTTCTTACTGGGTCTTTGTTTCCCCACAGCTATGTACATGCTGTTCTTACCTGGTATATCCAGCTCATGTTAGGGTAGTGTGGTATAAATAATGAAAATACTTACCTTCATTTGTTTACAGTTTTAAGTCTAATTTGGTATTTCTGTCATGTTTTCAAAATTATTAGACACATTCACAGATGGGTATAACTTTTTGTTTTGTTTTTATAAGCAACTTGATAACCCTAATAAACTGAAGAAGCGATAACAGTACTGATGGTGGTGGAGACTAACAAGTTTATAAAGCACACCCAGTTAGGCACTCTGCTAAGGGCTTTACATGCGTCATCTTACTTAAACTGCACAATGATCCTGTAAGTAGGTGCTATTAATTAGTTCCAGTTTTCAAAATTTAAAAAACAAATAAAATGTGTCCAAAGTCTCAGTAAATAAACAAAAGGTTCCAAATACAAATCACCAAAGAAACATGATTCAATTAGCAAAAACCTACTTTGTTGTGAAGAACTTGACATAAATACATCATTTCTGTTAAAGAAGGAATCTTGCGGGTTACCATGACTCTAAGACAATCTTAAAAGCCAGTATGGCCAGAAAATCTTTTCACCCACTGCTCTCTTTGCCAATGAATTGTCAGTTTAAACTGATTTAATAACATATTTATTTGCAATACTACGAAAAATTAAATTCGCTAAATATTAGATTTTAAAACATTTATAATTATGACTTATAACTATGTCTATACTGTGCCTAGACTACGATTTTAATATAAAATAAAATTTAAAAAGGAAATAAATCAAACCTTTCTCTGCATTCTTGACAGACTTTTTCTCTTTTCCTTGAAAGTCATGAATTTTTTTGGCTTATTAATGTCCTCTGTATCTTTCTTCACTTCTACTTCCTTGATTCTTAGGCACAAGAATGTTTTTAACATCTAATATTGAAGAAAACACAAATACACAGCTTAATATTTATACTGCCTACAAAAACTTCATACAGAAAAATAAGCATTTAACAATGTTATTTCCTTCATGCAAAACAAAAAAACAAAAAAACCTTCAAATATCTTTTATCACATTTTACACAAAGTTCTATTATCTTTTTGCTAAACACTGTGGTAATTTGAGTCTATGAAAGATCAACTACTATTTGGTTAAATACATGTAACATTATTTTGCAGTTTGATGAGAATAAGGACGAGACCACATTACTTGGCATTAGTAGATAGGATTACAAAGAGTAGACAGGCCAGATAAAGGTTCAAACTAGTGTAGGAGGAGAGCATAAAAATTAGCTATGTTCTAAACCAGCTTTAATTTACCAAACCAGCTTCAGTTTTACAGTAAACAGATCTAATCTTCATCTTTTTTTCCCAATTAAAAAACAACATAAAGACTAGTGTTATTATTGTAAGACTACTTATTTTCCTTCAAACCAATAGGTCCCAACTTTAGCAAACATCAGATCCCTGGAGGACTTGTTTAAAACACAGAGGGCTGAGCCCCAGCCCAGAGTTTCTGATTCAGTAAGTGTGGGGTGGGACCCCAGAACTTGTATTTCTAATTCCCACTGATGCTGGTCCAGGGACCACAATCAGGGCTACTGCCTTAAGTCATTCAAAACCTTCAGGAACTAATTTGGAAATTGGTGTTTTGAGTGTTACAGCAACCATCCAAACACAATGACAAAAGGAGTTTAAAATCCTACATTTTCTCCAGCACATACCACTCCACTGACCTCCTACAGTCGCATTCCTGGAAAACAGCTTGAGAATTACAGCTTTATATTTTTCTACTATGTACACTGGAAGAAAACTGAGTATTTCAGATGACAGGGCTTAAAGCACAAAATGAAAACAGGGAAGAACTAAATGTATAAATAGTGAAACTTCAGTCACTCTAAATATCAGAAAGATCAACTTGAGTATCTTGTTGGTATTCTATGTGCTCATAAAATATTACCCAAAAATGAAAAATAACTCCAAATTCAAGAATACAGTATATGGTCAACTAATCTTTGGCAAGAGCACCAAGAATACACAATGGGGAAGAACACTCTTCAATAAATGGTGTTGGGAAAAATGGATATGTACACACAGAAGAATGAAATTAGATCCTTATCTTAAACCACTCACAAAAAATAACTCAAAATGGATTACAAACTTGTAAGACCTGAAACCATAAGACGCCTAGAAAAATAGTGGGGAAAAAGCTTCTTGACATTGGCCTTAACAATGTTTTGTTTGGATATGACACCAAAAACTCAGGCAATAAAAACAAAAATAAGCAAGTGGTATTACATTGAACTGAAACTTCTGCACAGCAAACCATCAACAGAACAAAAAAGCAACCTACAGAATGGGAAAAAATGTTTGCAATCTGTATATCTGATAAGGGGTTAATATCCAAAATATGTAAGGAACTCATACAACTGAACAGCAAAAAACAAATAACCCGATTGAAAAATGGGCAAAGAATCCAAATAGACATTTTCCAAAAACATACAAATGGCCAACAAGTATGAAAAGATGCTTAACATCACTAATCATCAGGGAAATGCAAATCAAAACCACAGTGATATATCACCTCACTCCTATTAGACTGGCTGTTATCAAAAAGACAAGATATAACAAGTGTTAGTGAGGGTGTGAAGAAAAGGGAACCCTTGTGCACTGTTGGTAGAAATAAAATTGGTGTAGCTATCATGAAAAAGTGCATGAAGGTTCCTCAAAAAATTAAAACCAGAATTATCATATAATCCAGCAGTCCCACTTCTGGGGATATATCCAAAGGAAATGAAATCAGTATCTCAAAGAGATATCTGCACTCCCATGTTTACTGCAGCATAGATATAGCCAAGATATTGAAACAACCTATGTGTCTGTAGTCAAAAAAATGAATAAAGAAAATGTAGTATATATACACGTACAATGGAATATTATTCAGCAAATAAGAAAGGATCCTGCCATTTGTGACATGACAACATGGAGGAAATTTTACTAAGTGAAATTTAACTCACAAAATACTCACACAAGTATGAAAAAATAACATGGCCAAAATGTTTTCTTCCATGCTGACTAAAGCAGCAAAAATCTACAAACAATCCAGCTGTCGATCAAGTAGGAGGCTATATATTCACATAATGGAACAGACATTCACATAATGGACAGACATTCAAAATAATGGGATAGACTTATACATGAGTCCACAGTGTATCAAATGAAAACACCTCCAGAATAATGTCCATAGTATAAAAACATTTTTATTTTAAAATAAATCTATATATGCATAGAAAAACATCTAGAAAGATACAAATCAAACTGTTAAGAGGAAATTATCAGCTTAAGAATCAAAAGTAGATGACTAAATGGAAGGTTACATTTGGGGAATTGAGTACTTTCCCTTTCTACTTTGTATACTTCTATAAAGAATAAATTCCTCATGACAACTGAAAATTAGCTTAATAATTTAAAAACAAATAAAATGCAAAGTTAAAAAAAAAAAAAAAGACAGGCTTACCTCTGGCCTAACGTCATAATTTCTGCCCTTCACAAAACCAGAAATCACTTTAATTACACCGAGGGAAGCTTGGCCTAATTTATCTTGTTTAAAAAGTTTCTTTACTGCCTCACAACACATTTCAGATATCTGAAAAATAAAAATGTTACATTAAACCAGTTTCTCAACCTCAGTACTACTGACATTTGGGACCAGATAATTATTTGTTGTGGGGGGCTGTCCTGTGCATTGTAGAATGTTCAGAAGCCTTTACCCACTAGATGCCTGGAGCAACATGCCCCCACCACTGCAGTCATGACAGCCAAAAATGTCTGCAGACACAGCCCCATGTTCCCTGGCGGGCAAAACTGCCTCCTATTCAAAACAGCTGCACTAAACTTACGGTCAAATAATTTTCTTAAAGAGAGAGTGTTTAACAAATTGACTATTTTAGCAATAAATAATTAGCTACGAAAGAATTTTGAGAAAAAAATCACATGGTCTGTAATTTTCTGTTAAGCAGGACAGCCACACTCAATTAGAGCAACCCACCGATTTTGACATGTCATTCATGAGAGGGACGATCAATACAATGATGTTGTTGTGAAAGTTGAAATGAGGCAGTGCCACCAACAGCTCACACAGGCTCTTAACAGCCACCTCTGCCAGTCCTTTGTATGCCTTTAAGGAAACGACATTACTTTTCTTCAGCTTCCTTTGCTTCCAGTCTAATTAATGGATAACTACAGTTAGTTACTTTATTCATTGGTCAAAACTTCAACTAAATTATCTTTCTTTTACAGGAATAGGCACTAAAATGAAAACTCAACACACCATCCAAATTCTTAAACATGAGTTGTGTCTACATTTAGACAAGTACAAGGGTTATCATTAAATTTTTTCTACACCATTCACCCTCTGACTCTAACCACAATTACCAAAATCTTGGCTTTCTGTGTGTTTTAAGAGATGTACTATTAGATGAAAAGGGTACCCAGGGGGTAAAAGAGGGGAGGGGACAGGGAGCTGGATACCTTAAAGGAGAACTGGCACTGGGCTCTATGAAGGCTTTTCCCAAAACACCTGACTGTAAGTCAGGAAGCCTGGGGTTCAAATCCTAGTCACCCACCAACTGGCTGGTGAATATGAGGAAGTTCCAAACTGTCTGAGCCCCAGTCTCTTTCATGTTCCAAAAATCTAGGACATCTTTTCTCTTGACTTCTTGCTGATGCTCACTGTGGTATCTTGACCCAGGAGGTCGAAGAGATTCAAATTCTCCTTCAAAATAACTGATGATTCACGGTACCTCTTTTCTAGCAATTTCTATATACATACCGTAACACAGCATCCTGAATATAAGAATCTAAAAATATGCTAGTCTCTCTATAGCAGGTTCAACACCTTCCTCTATCTCATATATAGCCAAAGATGAGAAAGATGGTATGGATAGTACCTTATTTTAAACTTTTTATCATCTATATAATTTTTCCCTAAACAGACTGTGTTCACCATAAGTAAGAATGATGTGTTCTATTTACTTAAACCTGACAAAAGTTAATCAACAGATGAATGAATAAACAAAATGTAGTATATACATACAATGGAATATTATTTGACCTTAAAAAGGAAATTCTGGCACATGCTACAACAGGATGAATCTTGAAGATTTCTTGCTAACTTAAGTAAGCAAATCACAAAAAGACAAATATTGTATGATTCCATTTATATGAGGTTCCTGGATTGTCAAATTCATAGAAACAGAGTAGAATGGTGCTGCCAAGAGCTGGAGGGAGGAAGGGGTAAGGAGATAATGTTTAATTGTTACAGAATTTCAGTTGGGGAAGATGAAAAAGTTTAGAGATGGATAGTGGTGATGGTTGTACAATTATGTGAATTTACTTAATGCCACAGAATTGTATACTTAAAAATAGTTAAAATGATAAATTTTATGATATGTATATTTTACCAAGACATTTTTAAAACTTGGTGGGGAGGGGAGCCTTCAATTCACTTAGAAAAGGCCTGTACTGTGTGGTCCAATACAGAGGCCACTGGCCACACGTGCAACTGAGCACTTGAAATGTGGCTAGTCCAACACCTTCATGCCCTAATTGGGCCAACAGGATTCAGCACTCCTGTTCCAGCTGAGGGAGCAACTGCGTGATCCTTAGGCCCAGCACGGCTAAAGAAGCCAAATTGAGTCAGTGAAAGCACACGGCCTAGGCAACTGAATCCCTTCCCCAATCACGCCCAAATTTTTCCTATGCCCTTCCTTCCCCAAAGGAAAAAAAGAACAATGGTTTGATAGGGAAGTTTATTATCCTGAATAAGGGACTTGTAAGCCATTTTCAAAGCACTCATTACAAGTTACCTTTCTCGCCTGACTACTCCCTCCAAATAAAAACAGTAGAATAAATTCTAACCATTCATGAATTTAAGAAACATACAACTACTTACTAAAGGACTGCAGCAACAATACTAATACCAGATAAAATATAACACAAACTAGGCACAGTTCTCAGTGTTTTACATCCATAAATTCATTTACTTCTACACAACAATCTTATGAGGTAAGTACTATTATTTTATAGACAGAAAAACTGAGACACAGAGATTAAATGATGTACTCATCATATATCGTGTTTCCCTGAAATTAAGACCTAGCCGAACAATCAGCTCTAATGCATCTTCTGGAGCAAAAATTAATATAATTATATTATGTTATGTTATGTTATATTATATTTATTACATTATTATATTATGATACATGATATGATATGATATGATACTATATCATATAAGACCAAGTCTTATATTAAAATTTTGTTCCAAAAGACACATTAGAGCTGATTGTCCAGGTAGGTCTTATTTTCGGGGAAACACGGTATGTGGTAAGGGGTACCCAGAAAGTCTGACTTCAGACTCTTCTCCTGACTGTACACTATAATGACAGTCCACAAACAGCACAGACTATAGAATTCACCTTCCTGACCAAAGCTAAGTATGTTACATGCTTTCAAGATGTTAAATATACCTTTAACTACTTGCTCCAGATTTTCCAAATAAAATTTATATTGGCTAACCAGACCTTCTTCAAATTCTCTTAACTTCTGGGTTTCTTTGCGGATCTGAAGAGATAAAAAAAAAAAAAATCATTTTTCTAATATAATATATTGACATCTGAAAATCAGTGCAAAATGTGAGTGCCTGAGTATATACCCAGTCATGTAAAAAGAGCCAAACCAAAAAACAATCCTGTTTCTCCCATCTCTAGCGCTCCAAAATTTTCAGCTTATTTTGTATAGTAATTATATTTAGCATACCTTAGTAGATTTTTCTGCTTCTGTTAGGGGCCGAATTTTATATGAAGGAGTAATGTCTTTAAATAACTCCATCAGAGAAATTATCACCAGCTTTCGAACAGTAACAGCCACATCAGGATCCTGTTCCATCAGCATGGAACGTAATTCTTTCAGTTTTTTAACCTGTTAAAGAAATAACTTATAAGGCTAGAGAATCATGGCAAAACAATTATGAGCAAAAGCAAAAGCCCCACACCTGGCACAATAAGTGAAATTCACACAGTGACTCATAACATCTAATCAAGCCATGTACAACTCCAGACACTGTGCCCGTTACCAAAAGATAAGTCACCAACGTTAGAAATTAATCATATTTTTTAAATGGTTATAAAAAATACTTTAAAATGTTTAAATGTGTTAATTTACCTATTTTTATAAATTCATTTTAATTGGGTTTTGTTAAAGATGTGTGTCCTATTTCCCTAAAAACACTTTTTGAAACATATTAATGCTATGTATACTAAATATATTATATAATCACATGTATAGAAATTAATCAGGAATTAATATATCCACAGTAACTCCAGCTTCAAAGTTAGTCATACAAAGATCATTTGTATGATACAACGCAGAAGCAGAAGATTGGTTTAAACTAATGAGCTTGCTTTAATGAGCTACACTGCCTGCTGGAGCGGTATCTAGAGCAGCAGCACCCTGGCTGATGAGCAGTGTTTGCCACAGCAGGGAGGAGGACAGGTATGTCCCCACCTATTTGCTATCCCTAATTTATATGAAATGAGCATGAGGCTCCAGAGTTAGAGGACCTGCGTTCCAATCCAGTGGCTGTTAAAATCTGGAACAAATCACTTGAGTTTTTAAAGGCTCAATTTTTCAGCTGTAAAATACAGTAGCTCTTGTCTCCATGGTTTTATGATTAAGTGAGATAATGCAGGTGAGAAATACTCCAAATTCCCCTCCCCGATTCTGCTCCTCCTCTTCCCGTCATTTTGTTAGAAAAGGACAAGTCCTACTCCAAAGCATAGCCGCATTAAATTTTTTGTATACATGTAAATGATAGATTTTATGGTTCCGTAAACAAATATTTGGCATAGTAGGATGCTGGGGACACCAATATAACAAAAATAACAGTATCACTTTATATGACTTCATGTATATGGTATCATTTAATCATCACGGCTGTTTTAAAATAGGTACCATTTCCTTTTAGAAATGGAGAAAATAAGCCTTAGGTAAAAACCTTACCCAAAGTCCAACAGATAGTTAGCAGAGCCAAGACTAAAGCTGGGGTTTCTTGAGTCCACATGTTATAACTATCACCATCTTCACCACTGTACCCACGGCCCAATTTATTATAACTCTCCCAGTCTATTTCACTTAAAATATATTCCACTTACAAGTGTTCCTGAACTAATCTCACTGACTTTTGTGTTAGCACGTTCCTTACTAAAAACTCTACAAATCAGTCCAGAAAGTTTACAAGTAAGTTCCTCCTTCCTAGTACAATTAATTTTTATAGACTTACCACTTTTAGAATTACATTAAGCCCAACATCTTCAGTTTAGAGACTGGGAGCATTTAAGAGACTTTTCTAAGATTACAGAAGAAATTAAGTTCAGACGCAGAATTAGGCTAAGGTTCTGTCTACTCTCTTATTCTAACTCAGTTACTATGTTTTGCTAACACTGTTCCTTTTTGTGTATGTTTACAGATAAGAGAATCTTAAAATATTAGACATTTAGACCATATCTAATGTGAAGAGATTAAGAAATAAATGCTACTTACATTACTTTCTGGATCTGATAATATGGCAGATGCCAAGGCTGCAATATGCATTTTCTTCTCCTGTAGTTTCTTTTTTCTCTCTATTAAATGTTCTTCTACGGTCAGCTCTCGAATGGGATCTTCAATGATCTCTGAAACAGATACGTTTTCCCTCTTAAACATGCCATTATTTACCATCATCCAAGAATCTTAATTCATATTATCCTTTCACCAAACATACGAGGTACTATCAATAGCCCCATCACTAGTACCCAATAAGAGTCGGCCTGTTGGCTCAATTGATTAGAGTGCAGTGCACATAACACCCAGGTCGCTGGTTCAATTCCCACAGGGGCCAGTGAGCTGTGTCCTCCACAACTCGATTGAAAACAATAACTTGACTTGGAGTTGATGGGTCCTGGAAAAACACACGGTTCCCCAAAATTCTTCAATAAAAATTAAAAAACAAAAATAGTACCCAATAAAATGGGTACTATCAATAGCCCCATTTTATAGATAAGGAAACTGAGGCAAAGGGAAAGTAACTTGCCTAGGCTCATAAACCTGGCAGAAATGGGACTCAAACCCAGGTAGCCTGACTCTAGAGCTCATATTCTTAACTACTATGCTAATAAACCCACAATAGTTTTAAGTACAGAATATTCTGTGTTCAACTCTATACAGTCCTTTAAACTACACAAAATATGTTCCCCTTAAGAAACTCATAGAGAACTAGATTTAATAAGTATACAACATAATCTGCAATAAGCTTATCAAAGATGACTGAAAACAGTAAATAATTGACCTGTAATCTCATTTACACATTAATCAGGTTTGCTAAGCAGAAGTAAAATTTAACCAGCTTGTTCTTTCACAAATTCTAAACCAACAGTTTCAAACAATAAAATGTTATTTCAATTTAACTTTGATTAGAACTGTGCTATTAGAAACCCACATGTAATGATCTAAAGCAGATATATACAAAGTACAATTGCTCTAAGAAAGAACCAAAATTAATTCAGACCACAGAATTGTTTTTATAATTTTAAGCTAAAGAGGTAAGTTATTTGTAGGCAGATGCTACAATTATGATTAAAAAGAATTCAAAATATGTAATTCTCAAGTAACAATTTAGTAACTATAAAGATGTATCCCGTTACCTTCCTCAAGTTCCGTTGCTTCTTGATCTGCTTCATCTTGATTACTGTCAATAACTATGAAAAATATATATATTACAAACGTGATAATATACGTGGTAATACTACAAAGAAAAGTAGAAACATAATTACTTTTGTGAGGAGGGAGCAATTAGTGATTGAGGGGAGCACAAGCGAAGTTTCTGGGTATTGGCACTATTTATTTCTTGCCCAGATGGTAGTTTTATGGGTGTGCTTTTTGTGATAAACCACGTAACTTCACATCTTTGATTTCTGGGCTTCTCTGAGTAGTATTTTATTTCACAAGAAAAAAGATCCTTGTAAGAAAAAAAAGCCTAATAAAGGATGACTAATATGCTCCAATTTTAGGAACAAAAAAATTTGGTGAAATACTCTGAAAAGAAACTCACAAGTACAACAGACACCTTAAATAATAATCAACTGTGTTTCTGGTCAAAATTACAAGCTTGATAGATGACTACTTATAGCTACCCCTCTTTTCCAGATATGGGTAAAAGTCAAAATAAAATAAAATTTTTAATGAAAGAAATATGTGATATTAAGGAGCTAAAATTTTAACTAAAACACCAATCAGATTCACCTGGCTTCTCCCTGGTCTGTGGGATTATACCACTTTTATCTTTGATAGGAAGCAAGTGAATCAATTCCTTCTCGGGCACAGTTTGCAGAGTTCTTGGTATTTTTTCGTATTTATCTATAACATGCTCATGCTTTCGTTTCTTGGCGTGAATGGGCTCACTGCAGAAAAAAATTAATTTTCAGTTTTAATATATTAAAAAGGAACATAGAGACTTATCATTTTTAAAGCACAGAACAATATACCACTAGCCAAACCTTCGATAGGTATATACATATTAACACCTAGATCAGGGACTCAAATAATAAATGACTCAATGAATTGTACAGTCTACCCCAAAGACTCAAACTATGGCTTTCTAGTTTCCCTTTACAAATAAAGTGAAAGTTACAGAAGATTCTTTTTAAAGAATATTGCACAGACCCGAGGGTGACATCATGCTATTTTACGTTCCCAAAAACCTTCAGAGCACAGCATGCACTTACGAGTTAAAAAGATCGAAGTTTAAACTTCAGATCCACTACTTGTGATTGTGGGGAAGCATCAGTTTCCTCTCTGTAAAGGGGAATAATACCTACCTAATAGGGTAATGAGGATTGAGATCTTAGCCATAAAGAGCTCAGCACTGTTCTGCCAATTCCTCAAACAAAGAATAGCATTCTTCCCCATTCACTCTACTTCACTATTCAGACTCAAGGGAAATAAAGACGCTCACTAAATAAAATCAGCTTGTTTTATCCATGAACTTCCTTTATTTAGGAAACAAACTGAGTAACAGGGTTTACTCTTTGTAAACACAGTGTTCTGAGCTGAAGTCTTGCACTAACTACCTAGGTTAAATTCAGAACCAAGTTTTTAATACTGAAAGGATGTGAATGATTATAGTCTAAATAATTACCTAGAAGACAGGTCTCTGGTTAGAAAAGATGCTCTTTGTCCTAAATCCTTCATTAACTGTAAGTCATCTTCATCCATCATATCTAAAGGAAGGGCTTCCTCTTCTTCCTCCTCTTCCCTCTCAATCCTTTTATCTGTTCAAAAAAAAAAAAAAATCAGAAACAAGTTTTAGAGATGTAGAACTGCATTTTTGTGTCTCCAACAGGAAAAGCTTGTGTTTCTAATACTTGAGCCCGGTGCTTGTAAACGGGAGCACCACTCATGTGTTGACAGGATGCTTCTTTGTTGCACTGGGGTGTACTGAGCTAGGGTGCCCTGACCCCTGAAAACTAACCACCTGGAGCATTCCCAGGCCACTGTAACAATCAAAAAATAAATGTCTCCTCACATCCTACGTTGTCTTTCAGGGCATTTGAGAATCAATGACTTAGCCCCATAGCTCTGTCTGATCTCCAATGACTGTCACTTCCACTCCACTTCAGCTGCCCCCTCCAAGGGCCACATCCCAAACCTTGGTGCTCACCCCTCTCTCTGACCACAACCTTTTGTCCTTCCAACTCTCACTCAGTTACTTCCACTGCACTTTTGACTAAACAGACCTTCAATCCTTTGACCACTCTACTTCCTATGCTATCTTCATTCCCTCACTTAGGCTGTATGGTTATCACTTGAACCACCCTTGCAAATGTCTTCAGCTACTTTCCCTCTACAGGTTAGGCACTCATATCCAACAACACCCCAAGTATGAATCATTCTTTCTCTCTTTGTCCCTTGTTCGCTTTCTTTCTCTTTTTCAATTGAAAAAAAAAAAAAAAGAATGCCAACTAAGTGCCAAACACTGTTCTAAGTGCTGAGGATTCAACCATGAACAAGACAGTCTTAGCATCTTCCCAAACAGAACTTATAATTCTCACTCCAATAACATTCGTAAATATCGCGATATAAATGTACACAGTGCACAGAGTGGAACACCTCTCTACTTTAAAAGAGCCTGCCATGTCTCAAAACGGACCAGCCATTGTTTTATTTCCCTGGTCAACTTTCTCTCTGCCCTAGGGTACCTTTTCAAATCTTTTACCTACCATCACACTTCTCATCACCTACCTCACTTCATAATCATTAGAGGACCTAGCTTTCCAAATTACTGATAAAAAAAAGCTGTAAGAAAGAAAACACCTTGAATTTCCTACTGAATTCAATAGCACTTGCATGCATCTTTTCCTTTCTTCTAACACTGAAAGAGGTGCCTCTCCTCCTGTGCTCTGGATCCCAAAAACTCTTGCCCTCTCTTGCCTTGTTCTATCGTTTAAGCCTCTCTCATCTGTATCTTCAACCTCTTCAATATACTGATTTCTTCATATTAGCATTTTAAGATGGACAAGTAAGTCATTTTCCAGGGGACAATATGTCAATATCTTTCCAAAATTTTAAATGCATTTTATTACTGGTACAATAAACTTCCATACAAGAAAAAATATGCAGCTGCTAAAAAAATTTGAAGTAGGAAGTGATAATAATCACATCATTTGTTGCACAAATCTTATGTACCATATAGGACATATAGTATTCCACCTTAACAGCTATATAGTATTCCACCACCTGTATACAACATTTACATCATTTATTTTAACAATTCCTTGTTGATGGACATTTTGATTTTCAGTTTTTGGTGGTGGTAGAGATGGCATTTGTTTTCGTTTGGTATTTTGCTATTTTAACAGTGTTGCAATGAACATGCTTGGGCATGGATAGTCTTAGCAAATTTTTTTCAAATACCAGCGGTGGCAAAAAAACGTATACATATGATCTGTGTTCATCTTTTGTTATCAGTATGTATTGAGTATTACAATCTTAATAGTTTTTTCCTTTCTTAAAATGTGTATACATTTTTTTGGCACCCTCTGAATAATCATAGGATGAATTCCTAGCAGTGGGATTGTTGGGCCAAAGGAAAGTGCATTTCTTTCTTTCTTTTTTTTAATCCTGCCTATCATTGTTTATATGAGTTTACGAGTACACATATTTTTTGCCTTTTTTATTCAAAGTGTGTAAGCATATCAGACATGTGGTGATAGCCTATAATTTCAAGTGGGTGAAAGCTTCAATATACACTACTTTTCACTTTATTTTTTAAAATTAACTGTTTTGTAGAGTATTTCATGTTAGTACATAGTTTCCTTCTTTCTTGTAACACTCTTCTTTTGATTTCTAAGACACTGTACAATTCTGGTTTTCTTCCTAATTCTCTGGTTCTTCCTCAAACCCCAGGACAGGTTTTTCTTCCTCCACCAATTTCTTAAATGCTGGGGTTCCTTTAAATTCTGTTCTAGGTTCTCTTATTTTCATACAACAGTCTCCACAGTATGTTACCCAAGTCTAAGACTTCAATTACCATCTATATGCTGATATATTGCAAAATTACTCTAACACAGATCTTTCATTTGAACCTTATACACTTATATCCAACCACTGATAGACTTCAACGTGCAAGAATGAAGAATCTTTCGCTTATTTTTAATATGTAATTATTAACACATCATGCTTTTTAAAGTCTACTGAAATTTAGATGGAAGAGATCTTAAAAAACATCTAACTCAACCATTGCATTTTTTAACAGATTAAATACCTGGAGATTAAGTGACTGACTAAGGCCCCATCAGTAGTAACAAAATCAAGAAAAAAGCCCAAGTTTACTGGCTTCCAGTCCCATGATCTTTTATACATCACAATAATATGTTGTCAAGAGATCAAACTACCCGGAGTAAGATTTTTACTGATATATCCCCTCGGGCAAGGGAAGTGAAGTAAGAGAAAAAATAAACATGTGGGATTACATCAAACTAAGTTTTTCACAGCAAAGGAAACCATCAGTAAAACAAAAAGGGATCCTACTGAATGGGAAAAGATATTTGCCAATGATATATCTGGTAAGGGGTTAAAAATCCCAAATTTATAAAAAACTCACTCAACTCAATTCCAAAAAAACAAACAACCCAATTAAAAAATGGGCAGAGGACATGAAGAGATATTTTTCTAAAAAGGACATACAGATGGCAAACAGACATAAGAAAAAATGCTCAACTTCACTAACCATTAGAGAAATGCAAATAAAAACCACAATGAGATACCACCTCACTCCAGTCAAAACGGCTGTCATCAATAAATTAACAAACTACAAGTGGTGGCAAAAATGTGGAGAAAAGGGAACCCTTGTGCACTGTTGGTGGGATTGCAGATTGGTGCAGCCACTATGGAAAACAGTATGGAGGTATCTCAAAAATCTGAAAATGGAACTACCTCATGATTCAGCAATTCCACTCCTAGGTATTTATCCGGAGAAATCCAAAACTCTAATTCAAAAAAATTTATATACCCCTATATTTATTGCAGCACTATACACAATAGCCAAGACATGGAAACAACCGAAATGCCCATCGGTAGACGACTGGATTAAGAAACTGTGGTACATTTATACAATGGAGTATTACGCAACCATAAAGAATGAAATCTTACCATTTGCAACAACATGGATGGACCTAGAGAACCTTATGTTAAGTGAAATAAGTCAGACAGAGAAAGACAAATACCATATGATTTCACTTATGTGGAATCTAAAGAAAAGAATAAATGAATGAACTAATCAGAAACAGTCTCAGAGACATAGAGGAAAAACTGAGGGTTGCTAGATGGGAGGCGGGGTTGGGATAAGGGGGAAGATGAGGGGATTATAAAGCACAATCGGTAACCACAAGATGGCCACAGGGATATGAAAGTCAATTTGGGGAATGTAATCAATAATAGTGTAAAGATTTTGTAGGGTATCCAATGAACACTTGTCTCATTATGGACACCACCTCAGGGAAGATGTAGATGCCTGACCACTGCACTGTACACCTGAAAGTGAAGCTGAACAATAATGAATGTCAACTATAATTATATATGCTGTACTCCACTTCTTGTGTGTGTGTATATATATATATACACACACACAAGAAGTGGAGTACAGCATTAGGAATACAGACAATGGAAATGTAATGGCTGTGTGCGATGTCAGAGGGATAGTGGACGGGGGGAGGGGGGTTGTCACTGTGTGAGGGATATAAATGATAAATGTCTATTACATTGTTTTGTGCACATGAAACTAATTAAAAAAATGTTTTTAAAAAGAGATCAAACTAAATTCCGTGTGTCCCCCAAAATAAGACCTAACCAGAAAATAAGCCCTAGCAGATTTTTCAAGATGACATCACTCCCTGAACATAAGCCCTAACGCATCTTTTGGAGCTAACCTTAATATAAGACCCGGTCTTATTTTCAGGGAAACACGGTAGGTCAGGATTAAGAAAATGAGATGGACATGGGAAGACAATAGTCAGATACTGTCAAATATGACGAACCTGAAAGTACCAGTAACTTTGTAGAAGAACTGGTCTGACTCAAAATGGTCAGATACCTTACCTATTTTGAGTACTGAGAGTTCTTGGACAGTTTTACAAAAGAATAATCCTGACAATTACAGCTCAATTTCACGCCAAGTTTCCAAGTGAAAAGAAAGCCAGAAGTTTAGAATACTAAATGAACCTTGGCCACACTGTGAAGAATGCACCACAGAAAAGCAATGTTCTAACCTTAGCAAACTGCCCAGTGAATGGGAAAGTGGCAGCCCTGGCATGCTGCCCAACATTTATTTACAGGGCTACTCTGAGTTTGTTTTCCCAAGTAGTATATCTTCAGATCTGCTTTCTAGAGAAACTTAAAACTGAGACTAGCTGTTTTTCACAATGAATACTATACTGAAATGTTTTTTTCATACTGACTGTGATAAAATATATAGGACTATTATTTTTACCTACCCTTGGGAAGATCTGAGAACAAGAGTGATTACTAGAAAGCAGTTATTTCATGAAGAACATTTTAGAACAAATCAACGGAAATTAGAGCACATGAATGCCTTCACAATTACCTGGTCGTTTTTTCTTTGGGTCCTCCAATGGAATGGGTTTCTTAGACACAGCATCCTTTACAGCTTGTCTTAGTTTCCTCTGTTCTTTTCGGTACTTCTTGAGAGTGCTTTGTTGTTTAAATTGCTTATTTTTCAGCTTGTTTTCAAGTTTGATCTTACTAGTTTTTAGCAACTTCCGAAAGCTTGGGACCTGTTTTTTATTTCTTCTCTGTAAAACAACAGGAAGAATGCAGCATAACCAGAAATTTAAATTATTTTATTTTTAAAATCAGAGTAAAGAGAATCGATTATAAATTTCGTTACACCAAGTCCACAATTCTAATGTCTCACAGTCATGGATCTTGTACATAAAAGCTAAAACCAAACTAAAGCATTAGTCCTACAGAATGGCACTACAGCATCAGTTATTCAACCAGGGGTCTTCTTGTGACCAAATCCACCGCTGCTCAAAAGGGCCCAGGACAAAAAAATAGTTAAGAACCTCTGACCCATTGGTAAATGGTTATTAAATGGTTATTAACACCTATAGTTTAGCATACTCAGAGCAAAATGCGGGCTGTCAAACAACTGACATTTATATATTGCTTTACTGTTTACAAAGCACTCCAACATAACTTAACAGCCTAGTAGTTAAGCAGTGATTGCCGTTATCCGCACATTACTTAAGAAGCTAAGGCTTATAGATTATGTGACTTGTCAAAGACCCTTAAACTAAGAAAGGCAAAGCTGAATTCAGGTGTTTAAATTCCAACTCTCTTGCTGGTGACTCCTCATTCAGAAATCCAAATCCTAGAAGTAGCTCTAA
The DNA here is from genome assembly GCF_036562045.2 of Rhinolophus sinicus. Taxonomy (NCBI): domain Eukaryota; kingdom Metazoa; phylum Chordata; class Mammalia; order Chiroptera; family Rhinolophidae; genus Rhinolophus; species Rhinolophus sinicus. Next base: position 27,904,199 of record NC_133757.1, on the reverse strand, counting down.
TTTTCTGTGAGAACCACAATTTGCTTTCCTATCTCCTTACCCTTTAAGGGATAAAATGGACTCGTCTCGGTTCCCGTGATTCATACTATAAATTCACTGAGAACATATAAATTCAATACGAGGTTCAAAAGATGGTCTGGAAGAACCCTCCAAAGTCTGACATCCCAGGGATGCAAGACTCGGTGCTTGTCTCATCGTGGCTCCTGAAGTCGAGCGCGAGCACAGTGGGCGTTTCAGGAAGAGCCACGTGAAGAGCCGGGAAGAGGACAGCTCACAGAGCCAAGAGGGAGCCCCGAATCTAGGCCACCGCCCCCTAAACAAGGGCAAAATCCCGCCGGACAGCTACACCAGGGAGCGAATCTATCAGCCAAAGGGGCCCTAAACTGCGAGAATCGGGCTTCGGAGGACTCTTACCACCTTCATCCTTAAATCGGGAAGGAGTTCCGGTGCCACAAATTCACCAAGGTGCAGAGATAATCCAGGAATCCAGAGCGGGCGACACACGTGCGGCAACCCCAACACTGCGCAAGACGGAAGCTGCCGCTAGCCCCTCCCCATTCTCCGCCGCCGGAAATGGGGGCGGGACTTCCGTAGACAGGCTCGGGAGCGCGCCTTCTCCCCGGTGAGACTCGCGCGCCTCTGGGCCGGCCTCCCTCGGGCGTGCACGAGTTTGGACGTGCGCCGAGCCCAGAACAACGTGGGCCAAAAGGCACTTGGCCTGGGGCGGTACTTTATAAGGTATTTTAATCTTTGACCTTTCCCGAATTTCTTTGAAAGTGGGAAATGGGGCTCCTTCTCTCAGAATGGAGGGACTTAGTTTTTTTCAATAACTTCACTGCGTTTTGTGCCTCTCCTCACGTAGCTTATCTTTCTGTTATAAAGACTGATTTTTGTAGTCTGTTGTCCTTCCGTAAAGTCTTGAGAGCAGAGAAATCTTATTCCATTTGTGTAATGCCCGCTCCTTGCCTGGCCCTGTTTGTGAAATGCCGAATGATTTCTCGTGACCCTCCGGCACTCAAAAGTCTGTGGTTCTTGATGTTTTATTTTGAAACACTTTTTGCCTTAGTAACCATTGTCTGATAAAGAGTTACATCAGTGAAATTCATCTGCATGTCAATATTTTACAACTATTTTACCTTTGTGTAAATTGTACTGCCTGCTTAGTAATTCCCCGGAATTTTAACGGGAAGATTTATGCATTGCAAGAATATGTTTTTTTAAATGATTGTCTCTCAAAGACTTTTTTCATGAATAAATGTAAGAATTCCACTTCCGGTTTTTTTGTTTGTTTGTTTATTTTTGTTTTAATTTAAAGTCCATGATTCTTGAGCACATGACTGACTCTCAGTCCGGCCTGGCAGTCCTGAGCCACATGGGAAAAGCCAGTAGAGGCTCAAAAGATTCTGAGCTTCCTGTGGGTGTTGGTTTTATACTGAGAAGAAACCTCCCAATTTCTGGATCCCACTTCAAAGACCAAGAATCCCATTCTATCTGGAATTCTTTCCCTTCCTTTCAGCGTTCCCAATTCACCCCACCCCCTCCTCACACACTCAGAAACAGCAAAGCCTGTCCCCCTGGAGTATTACTTCATCAAGCAAACTGAAAACGTTTGCCTGTGCTCTTCCCAAGTGTCCGAATTCCTTTCCTAACAGCAACTTATCCTTAGTCACGCCCGTCTTTCAGCCTTCCCTCCTGTCTCCAAGGATGAGGCATCCACATTTCAGTTTGCAACCAACTTCAAGCTTCATCAGACTTCTGTGTCTCTCCTGTGTCCTTTCCCTCCCTAATGGATCCTTCCCCTTGGCCTATAAACGTATTCAAATATCTTCCATCCTTAAATTTTTTTCTAATGACTAGACAGCTCCTTTTAATTGCTGTTCTATTTTCCTCCTTCCCTGCTTGTCCTTCCAATAAAATTAATATTCTCCTGGTGTCTCCATTTCTGTATTATCACAGCCCAATCCTGTGCTAGCTTCTTGGGGAATTAAGTCATACTTTTGGCCCATTTTAAATTTATAATCAACAAAAATCTTTGGATCATTTTTAAGCAGTTGTTGCCAAGCTAAATCTCTCCCATCTTGAATCTGAGCAATCTATTATTTGATTGCAAACTTTAAAATGGAAGTTTATTAATATAATCTTACTGGTTTGTCAGTTTTGTGTCATTTCCCGCTCAATCCACTGCTAAGCTCAGTTTGGGCTCTAGATCCTCTTGGATCCTCCAGACCTTTCCTGGACAGTTGGGCTGAGAGGAGTCACTGCGCTACCCCGAACTAACTTCACAGAGATTGTACCCAGAGATTCCTGTGAGCTCTTTTGAGGGGCCTGTTAACCCAGTTGGCTCTGCCTGTAACATCCCACTGGAACTGCTCTCATGAAGTTCATCAAGAACCTCCAAGTTGTGAATTTTTTATAAGTGTTCACCGTGAATGATGTCAATTCTTTTCCTTCCTGTCTTTTTTAAACTAGATCTCTGCTGCATTTCTCCTTTCTCAATTAGCATTTCAATTCTCTTGGCTCTCCTAACAGCGTCTTCCCCAGGTTCTCCTACCTCCATTCCTTCTTCCTTTTGCCTCTTCAGTATTTGTTGACTCTCAGGTTTCTACACGTGGCCCAGTTTTCTATTTCTCATTCTACTTGCTCTTCCAGTGTGATCTCACCCATCTTCCTATTGCAAAGAGATTCCCAAATCTTTTGTCCAGTCCATACCTCTCCCTCAAAACTCAGTCTTGTAGCCATCTGCCTCCTGGATATCGCATGATAACCACAGAACTTGACCAGACTATTGTCCAAAACCAAACTATTTTTTTCACTTGTGCCTCTTCCAACAGTCCCTATTTCATTCATTTACCAACAGCTAGATCCCAATATTCCATAGATCTTTGGAAATAAGCCAGGGCTTTCTTGGTCACTCACATATTACAGTTCTTCCATTTTCTATAAACAGACAGGTTTGAAACTGTCACTAAGTAGACATGGGACAATAAAGTTTCTAATGTTACAGTCCCACAGATAATTTATGTTATATCAAAGGAACTTGAAGAAACTAAAAGTGCATAATAGGCTCGAAATAGATGTTTTATATTTCCTTATGAAAAATTATTAAGTGGTGCCAGATTATAAATGTAAATCTCCAAAATCACAACATCAAGAATTTGAAAATATATCTCATGGTCTCTACCATTGACAATGTTAAAATACAGTTGAGAAAAATATACAGAGTTGAGAAAGATAATTATGCATGGCCAAATAGAGATTAACAAAAGAGATCTCATAGGTGCTAGAAACAAAAAAGATAAACAAAAGATGCTTTGGAGGAAATGATAGAGCCATGTATACTTAAAGGTACCCTTGTAGAAAGAAAGGATCAAGTTCAAATAGGTGGGATAATATTTTCTAAGCAAAGTCACACAGGTAGTGTAATTTATATCACAGTCCATAAGGGAATTAGGTTAAAATAGCTAATAATTATAACTAATGAGTAATTATTAAAATTGTTAACAAAACTCTAATAAAAATAATAATATAGCAGATGTTATTGGTGTCCCATTGACCATCCTCTGAGGACTCCCCATTCCATACATGCCCAAAAAAGTCCTCTACAAGTGCCTGCAACTTTTTTTTTTTTTTTAAGATTTTATTGGTTAAAGGGAACAGCTCTTTATTAGGGAACAGTGTGTATATCCAGGACTTTTTCCAAGTCAAGTTGTTGTTCTTTTAATCTTAGTTGTGGAGGGCGCAGTTCAGCTACAAGTCCAGTTGCCGTTGTTAGTTGCAGGGGGCACAGCCCATGCAGGAGTCGAGGAGTTGAATTAGGAGCACGGAGCTCTAACCGCCTGAGCCACTGGGCCAGCCCCAGCAACTTTTAACTTGAGAAATTTTTCTCGACCCCTGCAGGGCAGGCCAAAAATACTAAGGAATTTTCACCCCTGAGAGCACCCTTTAACCAATTACAATTGGAAGTTGAAGGATAAATATACCAATTATTGTAGATCGAAAAATGTCTTCCAAAGGCACAAGGTCCTGATCCCTGAGACCTGTGAATATTACCTTATGTAGCCAAAGGTATGATTATGATTAAGGATCTTGAAATGGGGAGATTATCCTGGACTATCCAGGGGACCCCTAAAGACAATCATATATGTCCTTATAAGAGATAAGCAGAGGGAGATTTCACACAGACAGAAGAGGAAGAGGCAGTGTGACCACAAAAGCTGATTGTGGTGCAATAGCCAGAAATCAAGAAATGCCAGTAGCCACCAGAAGGGGAAAAGGCAAGGAACAGATTCCCCCCTACAGCCTCTGGAGGGAGCTAGGCCCTGCTGACAGCATCATTCCAGTGATAATGATTTTCAATTTCTGACCTCTAGATCTTTGAGGGAATAAATTTCTGTTGTTGTTCAGCACCACATTTGTGGTCATGTGTTACAGCAACCATAGAAAACGAATACACCAATATTCATACTAACAAGTATACCAATGTTCTCACTTCTCACAGGTGGGACAACTCAGAGGTACATTCTGTATTGTCTCCTGGAGGTTCACAAAAGGCTTGAGCCCCACCTGCAGAGGTATCTTACAGGACTCATCAGCCCACCCTATTGCTGTCCTTCTTTTGAAAGTCTCACTTCTCCATCCTGAAATCTGGTTCCTGGACTCCTTCAAAATGAACCACTTGTACTGATATCTTCATGTATTAGTTTCCTGGAGCTGCCATAACAATGGGCCACAAATTGCATGACTTACAATAGGAATTTATTCTCTCACAGTTCTGGAGGTTAGAAGTTAGAAATAAAAGTGTTGGTCAATTTGATTCCTTTTTAGGGCTATGAAGGAGTATCTGTTCCATGTTTCTCTCCTAGCTTCTGGTAATGGCTGGCAATTGGCATTCTTTAGCTTGTAGATGCATCACTCCAGTCTCCGCTTCCATCTTTACATGGCATTTTCCCTGTGTCTCTTTGTCTTGACAGGGCCATCTTCCTCTCATGTAAGGGCATTAGTTATATTTGAATAAGCGCCCACTCTAATGACCTCATCTCAACTTGATGACAGCTACAAAGACCCTATTTCCAATTAAGGTCACATTCATAGGTACTGAGGGTTAGGATTTTAACATCTTCTGGGAGGGTAAATAATTCAACCCATAACACCTTGACTCGGTCAAATTTGGGGGACCCCAATGTAAGACAGTTATCACTTACTAAACACTTTTTTTTCTTTAAATTAAAGTTTATTGGGGCAACAATTGTTAGTAAAGTTACATAGATTTCAGGTGTACAATTCTGTAATACATTATCTATAGCTCACGTTGTGTGTTCACCACCCAGAGTCAGTTCTCTTCTATCACCATATACTAGACCCCATTTACCCTCTTCTAGAGCCCTCCTCCCTTCTCCCCCCTTACCCTCTGGTAACCCCTAAACTATTGTCTATGTCTATGAGTTTTTGTTCTTTCAGTTGTTTATCTTGTTCTTTTTTTCGTTTTTTAAAGATTTTATTGGGGAAGGGCAACAGGACTTTATTGGGGAACAGTGTATACTTCCAGGACTTTTTTCCAAGTCAAGTTGTCCCTTCAATCTTAGTGTGGAGGGTGCCATTCAGCTTCAAGTTGTTGTCCTTTCAGTCTTATTTGTGGAGGGCGCAGCTCAGCTCCAGGTCCAGTTGCCGTTGCTAGTTGCAGGGGGCGCAGCCCACCATCCCTTGCGGGAGTCGAACTGGCAACCTTGTGGTTGAGAGGACGCATGCCAACCAACTGAGCCATCCGGGAGCTCAGCGGCAGCTCGGCTCAAGGTGCCGTGTTCAATCTTAGTTGCAGGGGGCGCGGCCCACCATCCCTTGCGGGACTCGAGGAATTGAACTGGCAACCTTGTGGTTGAGAGCCCACTGGCCCATGTGGGAATCGAACCAGCAGCCTTTGGAGTTAGGAGCATGGAGCTCTGACCCACGAGCCACCTGGCCAGCCCCGTTTGTCTTGTTCTTTTGTTATTAAACACTTTTAATAGTTCCCTACATACAAATTATTTCATTTTATCCTCAATAATTTAGATAAATATTAGCTCCATTTTAAAGTTAATGAATCTGAGGATTAGATATTATAGTGCAGCAAAGTCTGTGTTTACACCAGGTGGGAAATGTAAGTTGTCAGTCCCACCAGTGGGAGTGGTTTTCATCAAAAGGGATCAAATGCCTGAAGCCCTTTTCCTAATCTGCAGTATTATAGATCAGGAAAAAATTACAGAGGAATTTTTCCTAAGGTTGTGATATATGTTCTTTTCCACTTAAGATTATTGTTGATCAACTAAACTTCTAAGACATGAAATTTCCTCTTTCTTTACTTGCATTAGCTTTTCAAAGCTTTTTTTGTTTTGTTTTTTTAATTCATTGCTTCCCGAAATCTTTAGGGAAGGGGAAGTAGATTCCATGCACAAAGTCATGTACAGTTTCTGACCGTCCCTTTGGCAGCAATGGTTCCTCACTCTCTTTCCTCTCTGTACCAGACTCTGCTAGGAGCTCTCTGAAAGAGTGTTCTGTAAAACAAAGACACATTGTCTCTAGGCCTCTACCCTAAAGCTGTGGGGGAAGTGTAGCTGAGCAGGGAAGAGGCTAGAATGAAACTAACATTGAAGACGTGTGTGTGTTGTTCTCACACCTGCACAATACTGTCCCTGCTTAGTCTGATGTTCTCTACTCCACCTATCACCAAATCTCGAGTCCTTCCTCTGGTTACAAGTGTGGAAATACTTCCACTCATGGGCTTATCCACATACACTCCGAAGACCTGCTTAGGTGCCATTTATGCTTCTAACTGTTTTCCTTCATTTTCCAAAGTGATGCTGCTGATCAGAGTTAAAATCCATTTGGGTGAATAAATGGATACATAAGTGAAATAAGTAGATATCTATGAATAGATCAATGAGAGGTTGGGATGATCCAAAATATTTCCTCCTACATCTGTCACTCTAGAAAGAAAATAAAGATCCGCCCCTAAGGAATCTCTTCTTTGGGTCCATTAGGAGCAAAAGGACTTTTTAATATTCTATTTAGGACTTTTTAACATCCAGGGGGAGAAAAGGGAATTGGTGGCTTCTGGAGGTGGCAAGAACAGGAAGTGGAGGAGGGGAAGGGTATAAGTGAAAGAGCCAGGCTCCAAAACAGCTAGCTTTTAAATATAATAATACGTGTGTGTGTGTCTGTGTATCATAATGTAATGATAGTTTCAGGGCCATATGAGTTATCTATGTCTGCTCTACAAATTACCCTAAAACTTAACAACTTAAAACAATAATAAACGTTTATTATTTCACACAGTTTCTGTGGCTCTAGAATTTAGGAACGGGTTAGCAGGATGGTTCTCATCCTGGAAGTTGCAGTCTAGCTGTTGGACAAGGCTGTGCTCATCAAGATTTTACTAGGACCCAAGAATCAACTTGTAACATGGCTCACTCAAGGGGTCTTGGCCAGAGGCTTCAGTGCCTTGCTGGCTGTTGGCAGGATGCTTCAGTTTCTCACTATGTGAGTCTCTCCATAGCAGCTGGAGTCTTCATGACACAGCAGCTGGCTTCCCCTAGAGCAAGTTATCCGAGAGAGCAAGGGGAACACTCTCGTGCTTTTTAAGATCTAGTCTTGGAAGCCACCACTTCCGCTATTCAATTTGTTAAAAGTACGTTACTCAATTGAGACCACACTCACTGATACGGGAATCAGAGTTCACTTTTTGAAGGGAGGAGTATCATAGAATTTGTGAACATACTTAAAAACCATCAGTGTTAGGTTCAACGGACCTTTATTGAGCATCTTTAGATCTGAGTATGCACTGGAATTCAAACATGAATTATTTTCCTATCACACAGAACTAAGTAAATCCCATTTTTATGTAGGTAGACAAAAAAAACAATTTTAGAATACAGGACATTATAGGACTATATGATAGGTTTAAAGCTAAATGGGCATGAAGGTGAGATTTAAATCATGGAGAGCTTTGAGGAACTGATTTCCTGCTGAGCAGAAGAGAAAGGTTATTTTGTAACCTGTGTGACTACTCATTCATAAAACTTTGTAGGACCTAAACTGAGAACTAAATACCAAAGTACAGAGATAGTGACTTATTCCATCTTGTAACGCCTGACACCTAAGTCATTTTTTATCTACAAATGGTCAATAAATATTTACTGGTTTGTTGAATTAAATTTAACTGATGAGTTAAGATGAATCTTATAGTAAGTATAGACTCATGTACCATAGTTCTTATGGGTGTTTTGTTACCAGTTTCTTTGACATGGTCAGCTTTTTTCTCTAGAATTTAGAGCAGTCACTGGGGCACAAACTGGAGACTTGTGGGCCAACCTCTACCAGTTGTTTGGTTAAAATAGTGTGCGTGTGTGTGTGTGATATTATTTTTAATTGATTTTTGAATGCTGTTTGGTGGACTATATACTTAGTATGCACTCTCCAATTACCCATACCCCCCCCCACTTCCTGTTGTCTAATATCAATCAGCCTAGTTGGTCCCTAAAGGTAGTTGAGTATAAGACACATACATCTAGATTTTTAATTATAAGATTACACTATTCAACACTAGTTCAGCCTATTCTTACTCTCCATACCAAGGGTGAGCTGTTTCCTGTAGGTCACTTTTGGCTTTAAATCAAAAGTTCTGTTTTGGTAACCACTTCCCTTTTTTGTTTAGTTAGTATCCCCCTGCATTCTGCTAAACCCTTGTTTTCTCTCTCTTCTTTCCGTTCCTTCTAGTCAGCATTCTTAGTGAGTCTCCCTATCCTACTTCTCTGAATCCCCACATCCTAAATAGCATATGGGGAAAAGGACAAATGTTGAGGACAGAAAGACTTCGTTTTTACTAATTTTTAAAATGGGGATAGGAACACCTACCTTTGAGTAAGCTAAGCTAAATATGGCACCTGGCATGTAAAAGGGGTGCTAAACTTAAATACATTCTCTGCTTCTTTTGGCAAGTACTTTCAAAACCTTGTGGCTATTTGCACAGCCCTTCTGCTCTTTTCCTATCTTTATTCTTCTCAGTTCATTGATTTATCCTTTTATTAATTCACTTATTCAACAAATATTAATTGGTGACTTACTCCCTGTCCCCTTTTATACTTCACAAACCCGTTGTGAGCAACCCACCAGGGTTCTGTTCTCCCCCATAGCCGAGATCCAGAGCCAGTTCACCAGATTCACAGCACAGTCATCTGCTAACGGTAATCACCGTCTTCTAAAGGAGGTTTCTGCTGTCTTTTCCTAAACATTTAAAGTACTGTAAAATTATCTCTTAGCCCACAATTTGTACACTTCTTCATGGTTCATGTTCAATTCCAAATATTTTTAGGATTATCTAGTCACTAAGGTGGACTGAAAGCAGGTTGAACCAAAGAAACTCTCGACTGATTCTCCAATGAGGAAATATAAATGGCTAAGTAATATGGGAACAGGGTGGAGTGGGGTTCAGTTTCATTAATAGTCAAACAATTTGAAATAGTTAAGAGAAGTCCTTCTATTCATATAAAATTGGGAAATCTTTAAAATGGTATAATCTATCTTTGGTGAGGGTTCAAGCAGATGGGCACTTTCACACAATGGGAAATGTAAAATTGTACAATCTTTCTTGAGAGCAATTTGAAAATATGTGTCAAAGGACAAAATATCAACTTTACAGTGCAGAAACCTAGCAGGCATCATCTTGACTTAAGTTATTAAAGTTAGTCTCCCCAGTATCAGAATAAACCAACATTATGAGCTTCCTGATCCAATGCATTGAGGAGGGCCCAACATCACTTTTGTGGCATTCTTACCGAAAGTACAATTCCGGAATTTAATTGCGAGGAAACAATTAGACCAACTTAAATTAAGGGACATCTCACATAATAATTGACCAATCGGCTTCAAAAGTGTTGTGTCATTCAGGATCAGCTACATAATTTACAGAGACCAGTTCAAATTCAAATGTGAGGTTCCTTCTTCAAAAATGATTAAAAATTTCAAAATGGCAACGGTAGAGCATTAGAGCAATGGTGCAGGGCCCTGTGCAACTGGACAGGTAGCATGCCCATGAAGCTGGCCTGAGGTCATGAAAGACAAAGACTGAGAAACTGTCCTGCACTGAAGGGGGAGAAGGAGAATGAAAACTGAAAGGGATGTTTGATCTTGCACCAGATCAAGGACGTTAGTGGGGCAAAATGAAAAGTTTGAATATAATAGTAATATGGCAATGTTAATTTCATTATTTTGATAGTTGCATTGTGGTTATGTTGGATGTTAATTTTTGGGGAATCTGAAGAGCATATGGAAATACTTTGTACTGCTTTTGCAAATTTTTGTAAGTCTCAAATTATTTCAAAATGAACAACAACAAAAAAAGATGTGGGAGATCAGTGAGCATTGTAGGACTCACTGGAATTGTCTTGGAAAATAGAGCTTAATGCTGGGTTTTGGAGGATGGATGAGAATTTAATGGATAGGAAGGAGATTTAATTGGACATAGAAAGAAAACATATAAAGCAATGCAAAATCTTTGCCTTCCAATCTACTAAAAACTTAAAATGTATGTTTATATCATTTCCCCTATAAATTCCATTTCTAATAAATTTTCCTGAGCAAATAACCAAAGATATGTACAAATATTTATATATAAGGAATTAAACTGCAACAGTGTTTGTAATAGTAAACAGTTGGAAACCATCAAAATGTCCAATAATGGGAATGGCTAAATATACTTTATTTCATCCACAGAATGGGAAACAACACAGCAAATTAAATCATGTGTAAAAGTATTCAATTAATATCCAACTAATGTTAAAATTGATTATTGTTGGGTGATGGGATTGTGGCTTTGAAATTTTTTCTATATTCTGTTCTGCAAAATGGCTTCCTGTTATAATTTTGTAATCACTGGGGGAATATATATTTAACCTACTTCAAGTCTGGCCCCAAACGTTTCTGAACAGGCTAACACTTAACAACTTTAGTCCTCCTTATACTGAATTGATGTAAAAACTATCACTTGATTATAACAGTAGCAACTATTTGCAGAACCTGTCATTGTTTTTGCCAGTCTGTCTATAGTTTTTAAATGTAGGCTTAGAGATGCTTTTTCCTCCAAATGTAGCTGAATACCCTCCCACAGCATAAAAAAAATATATATATTTGCAACTCTTGTTCTTCACAATTTATACCTACAGCGGGTATTTGGAAATGCATTTCTGAACATTTTTTTAAAGAGTTACCATTTAATCACTTTTAAAAATATCATAAAAAAAGGAAAACTCCAAAAAAATTCCATGTTCTCTTTTTATGTCTACCCTTTTTGACCTTTATCCAGCTTAATATACAGTTTATACATCATTGTAATTATGATACTATGCAGTTGTGTATGTCTAACTTTTGTTTAACATTATTTGTAAAATTTCCCCATATTTCTGCATTTTTATTACTTAATTATCTTCGTAATATTTCTATAGAAATATTTGATAGACCTACTTTTTCCTACACTTCTCATAATATTGGCAATTGGGGTAATTTCTAATTTTTAACTGTTAAACATTTTGCTGTAAGCATCTTCATATAGCTTTTATTTTATTCTTTTGAATGACTTCCTATGATGGATTCCCAGGAGTAGCATTACAGTGCCTCTTGACATTTGGCATGAGTTTGCTTCCCCAAAGGACCAGTGTGCATTTCTAAAGCATTTCATCTGTCTCTTGGTTTGTGGCTGTCCTGCTGTGGCTTACCAAACAACACCTGCTTTGTGATCTTACTGTCATTCATTTCCCACACATATCTCACCCTGCTGAGTTAATCTGCGATACTCATCCTTTCAATACTTGTGTCTAACTCTCATCCACAAACTTAGTTCTAGTCACCCTCTTTTACCAGCTGAGACTTTACCAGGCATGCATGGAATTTAAACCATTTGTGGAAGTTGAAGATGATTTCTATAGCAATCCGAGTCGCATAGTCCCACAGAAGATTGTTCATTCCCATTGTTTTACCGAACTTTCTTTTGGATTTTGATACCAATTTATTCCACGTCTTGTCAACCAATTTTCAGATGGATTTATTGACCACATTTTTGTTTAGTAAGTTCATCATCAAAGACTCACAGCTTTCAGATCAGGTTGAGGACAACCTATGCTTATTTTAGGTTTCACTAGTGCATACTCATACAAAATAAATCATCTTTAGGCTAAACATTTATCCATAGATTATGAAATTGCATGTGTCCAAAAGTATAAATAGGAATCAGCATCAGGCAGTTTCTGAATCACAGTCTTGAGGATTATAGAGATGACTAATCTATTGAGTTGGAATTTCCTGAGGATTAGACACATATGTTGATAGTTTATTATTCATCCATTTATACATGTATTGCTTTAATAAATGTTTATTGAACAGATGCTATGTGCTTGACATTGTGCTAGATACTATTGCTAAGATGAACAAAACTGACATACTCTCCTCACAGAGCTTGCATTGTAGTGTGTGTGTGTACAAATGTCAGTAAAAAAAAACCCCATAAAATTATAGGTGTGATACTGACTGCAAAGAAAAACGGTGCATGAAAGCATGTAACTAGAGCCTAAGCAGTTGGAGGGGAGGTCAGAGGAGGTAACGTTAAACTGAGACCTGAAGAAAGAGTAGGCGTTAGCCAGGTTGACAAGGTGGGGAAAAGCCCTGTAGGCAAGAAGACCAACATGCATGAAGACACTTAGAGAGACAGGGCTTAGCACATAGTTTTAGAAGCAGAGAAAAGGGCAATGTGTCTGAAACATATTAAGTGAGAAGAAGATAAACATGAGATAAGGCTGGAGATGAAGATAAAAGTCAGTATAACAAAGACCCAGATCATCATGGAGAACATCCTAGAAAGAGAAGCTTGCAGAAGGGAGTTTGGGAGAGAAGTGGGAGAGGAGGTTAGACGGGTAGACAAACCATGAAGAGCTTTGTAGGTCATGAAAAAAGATTTTTGTCTCTGACCTTAAGAAAATAGGAAGCTACTACATTTTGATTAAGGAAGAAGAACCCTCCCGAAGATTACTTGGAAGAAACAGCCAAAAATGGAAACAATATAGTAATGAAAACAAAGGAGAACGTGTTTCTCTTAAAAGTCTGAAAGGTTAATATGATGATGACTAAAACAGCAGGGCAATGACATCAGATTTGTGTTTATAAAAACGTATTTAACTGCAGCATGGAGGATTGTTTGGATGTGGCCTCAAGTGAATGTGGGGAGACCAGTTGGAGGTTAATTCTGTCACCCAGGAATGAGATGATGGTAACTTAGTCTGGGTGGGTGGATATAGTGTGACGTGAATAAATGTGAAAGACATTTACATGAGATCCTCAGACCTTATTCACCTCACAGCTGAAAGTTTGTAAGGATCTTTTAGCTATCTAATTTCAGAGGATCTAAGGTAAAAGATGGTGACTACAGTTGATAATGTTGTATTATATAATTAAAAAGAAAGATAGGAAGTGAAACAGACTTTAGAAACTACTTGGTATATCAACTTCCTAGGGCGGTGATAACTAAGTACCACAAACTTGGTAGCTCAAAACAACAGGAACTTGTTCTCTTATAAGTTTGGAGACTAGACGTCTGAAATCAAGGTATTGGCAAAATTACTTTCTTCTGAAGACTTTGCGGGGGAATTTACTTCATGCCTCTCTTTAAACTTATGGTGGCTGTCACCAAGCCTTTATGTTCCTTTGCTTGTAGACACATCACCCCACTGTCTACCCTCATCTTCGCATGCATTTCCCTGTGTCTCTGTGTGTCTTCTCCTTTTCTGTCTTTTATAAGGACATTGCCACATCTATTTAGTAGCTCTTTGAGGAGAGGGAGTACGTCTAATCCAAGATGATCTCATTTTGAGAGTTTTAATTACATCTGCAGAGACCCTTATCTAAATAAAGTAACATTTACAGGTACTACGAGTTAGGACTTGGACACATGTTTTTGAGGGACACAACTCAACCCACTGCACTTGGCTAATTGGATAAGGAAAAGGGAAGTATTAAGGATGACTCTTGGGTTTTAAGTTTGTGCAATGGGATATACCATCTGCCATTCAGTGAGGTATGGAATATTATGACAGGAACAGATTTGGAAGAGGCAGTTATGAGTTTGGACTTGGACATATTGAGTTTGAGGTGACTTTGAAACCAGCAAACAGAGATGTTGGGTACACAGCATATAAGATCGGGAGAAACTGAGTAGCTGGTGGTGGTTTGTATAAAGATGGAGAATGTTGGAAGAAAACTAGGAGAAACTCATTTTAGTCATGTTATATTTATGATGCTTAGAAATATCCATATGGAAATATCAAGAAGGCATTTGGAGTATAATGCAGCAGCTGTAGATACAAATTCTGGAGTCATCAGTTTATAGGTGATCATCTAAATCATGAGAATTGAAGAGATTGCCTGGGGTAAAGAGTGTTGAGTGAGAAGAGAAGAGGGTTCAGAACTATTTCATTAGGAAATTTCAGTTAAGGAGAAAGAGATCCCCCTTTGCCTGAGGAAACTGAGAAGTATTAGCCAAAGAAGTAGGAGGAAAACTGAGAGAGTATGGTGACAATAAAGTAATGAAAACTAAGGAAAAGTGGTGTTTCTTTTAAAAGGGGAAAGAATGCTTCAAAATGGAGGGAGTGATCAGTATAAACGCTGTTGAAAGATCCCATCAGCCAAAGCAACCACTTTATAGGGTGTAGGGCTGGCTTTTAGAAGTTTCACACACTTCTAACTAGGAGGGGAGAACTCTGTTTTACCCTGAAACATTGGCAGCTCTGAAGGGCTTGGTTCTTGGTGAGGGGCTTCTGGTGCAACTCTTGTCAGCAACTTGAGCTCCTGTGTGCGTGTGTGGATTGGTTTAATTTGATTTCTCTTTTCATGAAGTTTATTAGAAATCAGACCTATGTGAGAAAACCATGGCCTACCTCCACTGTCTGCCGAGTGGGGGTGTTTAATCAGTGGTGTTACGATTCACAGAAACACATTCTTGAAATGAAAGGGAAGACAATATACTTACATTGTAAAACAGTTTACAATAAAGTTTGACATCTTACTGCAGTCTTTTAGAAAAGGCGGAGGGGGAAGATCAAGCAAGTTGGACAGTGAAAACTTTCTGTTGGATTAGAAACAGGGAAGTCATTGAGAGTAAAGAATTATGGACAGAACCTAGAATGGAGTAAATGGGAGGTGAGAAAATGGACATGTTTTAAAACATTTTTTGAAAAAACCTTAAACTTACAAAAAGTTGTAAACATGAAAATAGTACAAGGAATACTCATATATCTTTCCCAGATTTGCCTACTGTTAACATTTTATCCTATTTACTTTATCACTTACTCTGTTATTTGTGCATGCATTTTTTTCTGAATTGTTTTACGATATATTACATATATCATGGCCCTTTATCTGAAATACTCCAATGTGCATTTCCTAGTAGAAATATTTTCTTACAGAACTGATATAGTAATTATCAATTGTAAATACCAATGTTTACATTGAGAACTTTATTTAATCCACTGTGCATATGACAGTTGTGCCTGTTGATCTAATACTGTCCTTCGTAGGATGTTTTTCTTTTCTCTGTCAAGAACAAAACCCAGTTTAAGGGCAGATATCACATGGAATTGTCGTATTGTTTTAATCTTCTTTAATCCTGAACATGTTCATAGCTTTTCTTTGCCTTTTTTGATATTGGCACTTTTTGAAGAATAAAGTCCCCCCGTTTCATTTTTCTAAATAGGATTTTCTTCATTTTGAGTTTGTCAGATGATTTTGTGTGATGAGGTTGAAGTTATACATTCTCAGCCACATCGTATCTTTCTCAGGGTGTGACATCTGGAGGTGCACAATATGTAATTTTCATAGCAGCTTGCTTCTTCAGGGAAGCAGAGAGATAAGGTTGTAGCTACCTGTAAAACAGTATTTCTCAACATTGGCTGCAAATGAGAATTAATTGAGCAGCTTTTAATATCAGTGTAAGGGCCCCTCCTCTAGGGATGTTGAACTTAACTAGACTTGGGTGGGCCCCAGACACCAGAATTTTTAAACTTTTTTTTTAAGTGTGTTTTTCCAGGACCCATCAGCTCCAAGTCAAGTAGTTGTTTCAATCTAGTTGTGGAAGGCACAGCTTACAGTGGCCCAAGAGGGGATTGAACCGGCAATCTTGTTGTTAAGAGCACTGTGCTCTAACCAACTGAGCTAACCGATCCCACCACACCAGCATTTTTTAAAACTTCCTAAATGTTACTAATGTGTAGCTAAGTTTGAGGAACATTGCTCTAAGGGTATGTGGGTGGTGATGCTGGTGATTTAACATGGTAGAAGGGAAAACATGTTTTAATGCAATTTGCAAATCCAGTATAACAAGAAAAAGGTTGAGAATTAAAGAAAGATATGAGGAATTTTGAGGCCTTTTGTTTGAGGCCTTTAAGAAGTACAGTTGTAGCAAAATAATAATGTGGGATAATGGTACCATATTTCACCCTTCAATAATGAAGATTGGGTCATACATGTAGAATATGACCAACTGTATGTATTTTGAGAACTTCTGTGAAAGTCAAATTTTCTTCGAAAATGTAAGAATCCAAGTATACCAATAGTTTTCCATATTTTAACTAAGTTAATTAATATTTTACAGCAGAGATTGCAAATATTCTTTCTAATCATAACAGTTTCACGTGACTTACAGGAATGTGCCAGGATATATTATTTACGCCTAGAGTTGTAGTAATGTAGTAATAATGGTATCAAAAGTTTTTAATGTCAAATTCTTAAGCAGTGCAAAAAGGATATCCTACACTTTGAAAATAAATATTTTTTCTTTGTAAAATAAGGTATGATATTACTTATCAGATAAGATAGAAACTTATCTCAAAGTGGGAAATAAAACCACTAACTACTAACAAAAACCACTAATATAATTTAGTATTACGCAATACATATTATTGTATGCAAAGTCACAAAATATAAATGTGTTTCAGTTTTGAAGTTTGCACTGAGAAAATAGTAGGGTTGTATGGGCCAGTATGATTCATGAAAACCTTTGCTGCTATTGACCATGGGAGAGGAGGAGATGAACAAAATGAACCACTTAGAGAAACTGGACTTTAAAAATGGTATGATTTCATTGATGGAGAATAGTGGTAGCTAGAAAGGAATGTTAACAAGTTAGTTAGGAAAGGTTTGACAGCTGGAAAAAAATTACAAGGATGAATTCTCTAGGCAGAGAGAAAAAGGTTGAAAAGACAAAAGATTGAGATTAGACTCTCAGCTACCTTCATCTTTACCATTATATAACTATACTTATGGCTATACATCTCGTATGTTAACTTAAACATTTAATTGAAGTAAAATTCCCATAAAGCCATTTAAAATATACAATTCAGTGGTATTTAGTACAATCACAATGTCATGAAATCACCACCTGTATTTAGTTCATCACCCTCGAAAAGAAAATGCCATATTCTTCCCCCAGCCATTGGCAATCACCAGTCTGCGTTCTTTCTCTGTGAATTTGCCTATTCTGGATAGTTCATATAAATGGAATTATACAATATGTGACCTTCTGTGTCTAGCTTCTTTCACTCAGTATAATGTTTTTGAGATTCATCCACTTTGTAGCACATATCAGTACTTCATTCTTTTTACGTCTGAGTAATAGTCCATTGTATGGCTATACCACATTTTCATTATCCATTCCTCTGTTGATGGACATTTGGGTTGTTTCCATCTTTTGGTTTTTATGAATAGTGCTGCTGTGAACATTCACGTACAAGTTTTTGTTTGAATGTCTTTCAACTCTTTCAGGTATATACCTAAGAGGGAAATTGCTGGATTCTCTAGTAATTCTATGTTTAACTTATTTAGGAACCATCAAACATTTTCCACAGCAGGTGTACCAAACATTTCCCACAGCTGCTGGTAGGAATTTTACATTTCTACCAGCGATGTATGAGGGTTCTACTTGCTCCGCATCCTCCGAAACACTTATTTTCCACTTTTTTGGATTATAGACATCCCAGTAGGTGTGAACGCTATCTTATGGTTTTGATTTGCATTTCTCTAGTGACTAATGATGTTGAGCATTATTTTGTATGCTTATTAACAGCTATTAGCATATCTTCTTTGAAGAAATGTCTGTTCAAGTCTTTTACTCACTTTACAATTAGGTTGTTTGTCTTCTTGTTGAGGCATATGAATTCTTTATATATTCTGGATACTAGACCCTTATCAGATATATGATTTGAAAATATTTTCTGTGTTCCTATATTAACTTTTCCACCTGTGTCCTGGAAGTCATTTCTTCTTCTGAAAGATCTTAACAATAAATTCATTGCTAACTATGCCCATGCCACTTAGTTGTTTCTTAGGGCCTTCAAAAATGCTCACTATAAGAGACACTCTATGATTCTTAAATTGAGTGCTAAGTACATGGATGTCCCTTTTTTAACATATATATTATCACTCATATATAGGTTATATTCATTCTTGTGTATATGTACGTTTATAAGAAAAAAATGTTAAAGTCTTGATAATGCTACTTCCTCTAATTACAACTCCATTCTATTTCTGTCCTCTCTTTCACTTACATACTTCTAAAATGAGTGGTCTATATTTGCTGCTTCATTTTATCCACAACTAGTGCCACTTTAATCTCCTGCAGTACAACTACTTTGTGCATCCTGAAATGATACTTTTGAGTCTTTGCCCCACTTCCATCTTTATTCTTTTTTCTTTG
Organism: Rhinolophus sinicus; assembly: GCF_036562045.2. NCBI lineage: Eukaryota > Metazoa > Chordata > Mammalia > Chiroptera > Rhinolophidae > Rhinolophus > Rhinolophus sinicus. Next base: position 27,885,439 of record NC_133757.1, on the reverse strand, counting down.
ACGATGTCACTCATGACTCCCCTAGTTGCAGTATGCAGATGACTTTTCAATCTGCACCTCCAAACCCAAGTTTTAGACCTCTAACTATATACTGGATAGTCCCAGTCTTTTACTTTACCAGATATATTTTCCCTATTGACTAAGTTTTTCCAATCCCAATCTATTTCTTCAAACTGCATCAGTTTTAGTCTCAAGAATTTTGTAGTAATTGCTGGTTCCTACCTCTTCAATCATTACTCCTTATAACCTGTTATCACGTCTTGTGATTTTTACTTTATTATTTTTGGTTTGTTATAATCAATCTTTATTTAAGAATCTGATAAATTAATGTTTTTCACCAACTCGGGGAGCAGAAACCTTCACAGGATTCACAAACTTTTGCTTCAGTGCCACCTTGGTGGGAGTCTTAGCAGCAACCATTGCTGTCTTTTTAGATGCTTGATGAGCCTTAAAACTAAGGAATGCCTCGCGAATTTGCATGTCATCCTTGCGCAGGGGCCATGCTAATCTTCTTTGTATCATTCCAATTTTAGTGCCCAAGCAAGCGCTGATTTCTGGTTAAACACACTTCATTTCCACTCAATGGTTATCACCCCATTTTAATCCATTATCACTGGGTGCTGGAATTATCTCAACAGCCCCTCTCTGCCTAACTCTACTTCCTCTCCCTCCTTGAGTGATAATAGAAATCTTTAAGAAGAGCGATGCGATGAAACATGGTGCTACATAAGAAAGAAAATTTCAGTAGTATTGTGGAAGATGAAGTGGAGAAGGAAGGGCGTTGACATGAGACGCTGACGTCCTAAATTGTGGCAATGACGATGGAGAAGGTGGATGTAAAAGTGTCAAGTTGACTGGCAACCAGTTAGAGCTGTAAAGATGTACATCTAGCATCTTGTATTCTACTCCCATAAATTAAAGTCAAGTGAATTTTTGCTAAGTGAGGCATACCCGTGCTTCTTTAAGAACTGTCATGCTCGGAGTGGGCCAACTAACCTCCACCATCCAGATGGCGGATCCCAGAAGGGCCGCCGGAGTGTTATGGAGCGGGTCTCTCTAGCTGCTGTCTCTATGGTTCGCGGAATCTCCAGGTCGGGCCTTGACCGGTCCAGCTTTTGCGCGTGCGCAAGCCCAGGCGCGTGCCCGCCCTCCCGCAACTGCCCCAACCCCGGGTGGGAGGGGTGGGTCTGGGAAGGTTGCGGCGGTGGCCGCCGCGGCCGCAGCACCCAAGGCTGTTCCCGGGTCGAGCCTGCGCCGGGAAGTCTTCCGCCGCCTCCTCGAGTGGCGCTGACCCGGCCCCAGATGGTTGGTCCAGAGGATGCCGGAGCCTGCTCGAGAAGAAACCCCAAGTTGCCCCCTGTGCCGGCGCCCGAGCCGGCGGGCCAGGACGGGAAGATGATCCGGGCCACGGGAGGCTTTGGCGGAGGCGTCGGCGCTGTGGAGCCGCCGGAGGAGGAGGAGGAGGAGGAGGAAGAGGAGGAAGACGAGACGCCGCCTCAGCAGCTCCTTCGGCGTTACCTCGAGGCGGCCGGGGGACAGCTGGAGCCAGGGCTGTGCTACCGTCCGCTCGCCGCCAGCCAGCCCCGCGCCCCTCCGCCCTCGGCAGCCCTGCGCTCGGACGCCTGCCCCCCGGACGAGGGCTCCGAGCACGGAGGCGCGGAGGTGGCGGATGCCGGCGTCCCGCGCTGCGGCGGCATGACCAACGGGGACTCGGGCTTTCTGCCGGGCCCGGACTGTCGCGACCTGGAGGAGACTCACGGGCTGGCCCGCGCGGGCGGCCGGGAGCCGCGCCACCGCCGCCTCCGCCTGGAGGGGCCTGGAGACGAGGGCGCGGACGGCACGGGCAGCAGGTCGGACTGGGCCGCACCGCTTGAGGACCCGCTGCGGAGCTGCTGCCTGGCGCCGGCGGACGCCGAGGAGCCCGAGGGCGCGGGCAGCGGCAGCGAGGACTTGGAGCAGCCGGGACCCGGCGCTGGGGGTCCCGAGGAGGGCGCGTCCCCCGCCACCTCGGCTGAGAGGACTAGCGGGGGCGCGGGCGCTGAGCTGCGCCTCGGTTTCTCCGACGTTCACTTGAATTCTCGGAACACGTTCGAGGTGAGCCGCCGCCACAGCGCCCGCGACCACCTGCCCACGGCGGGGCCGCCGGTGCCCTCGTCCGCCGCGGAGCAGGGCCCCGCGGGGACCTCGGCCCGGGCTCGACGGAGCGGGGGCTTCGCCGACTTCTTCGCCAGGTACAGCGCAGGCTGCGCCGGGGCTGGGGCGGGTTCGGGCCGAGGCCGGGGCTGGCCGAGAGCGGCGTGGAGGCCGCCTCTGCGCCTGCTCTCGTTAGCGCCAGGACTTAGCTTTGATTTGTCACCCGGGGAAGAGGAACTGGGACCGCACTGTGCTGTCTGTAGGAGAAGTTTTGAGCTCTGTGGGGAGCGAATCTTTCTGTTCCCCTGTGGGCTAGAGGCTGTACCTGCCGTTCACACCTGGTTTCTGTGTATTCAGGTTCTGCCAGCGTGGTGGTGCCCTATCTATGTATACAGTTTTGCCTTTTCCGGAAAAGCAGACAACCTTCACTGTCCTCAATTTAAAGAAAAAATAATTGTGCTACAAGGATTACGGTGGGCGGGAGGAGGGGGATGGCCGTCTGTGTGTAGGGGTGTGGTTGTGAAAGAGAAAGGGAAGTCATTTTGCAGAGCTGTCTGCGTGGAGTCCAAATCCATTCAAGTAGTTTGGGAATTCTTGACATCAGAAGAGGTTGTGTTTCATAGTGTTTAACCGTTTCTGTCATGGCGTTTATTCATATGGAGTTTGGTGTGTAGAATTTGATCCCTGCCTTTAAAGCCAAGTTACTATAGCGGTGTATCTAGAACATCCCTCTTCTCTACTTCTGCTAGATAGGCCTCTACTTTTTCCAGCAACTAATTTTTAATTTTTTATTGTATTGTGTATATCATTTGACCTGCTGTTCTTGAAATTAAATTATGATGGGCATTGTAGATTTCAGAACGGGTCTTTGTTGATTTGTCAGAGATAGGTAGTCAGAAAATACTCCCCTTAATGCACATTAATGAAAAGCAAAAACAATCTCCCTTGAGTCAGGTTTTGACATACGTTTTTTGAAAAAAAAAAAAAAAAATGTGTAGGCAAATAGGAAAGTATTCCCAACTTGTAAAACCCTCTCAGATTTTTCTCTCCTGTGTTTTTGTTCCTTTTTCAGAGATCTTGACAACAGAAATAAATTCTGCAGCTCAAGTTTTAGAGGATTATACAATTAGTGTGCATTGTAGACGCACGGGCACAGTTTTCTGATTACAATGAATAGTTCTTATTCCTTTTTGTACTTTATTAACGCTTGTTTTTTCTGCTTGTATAAAATTTAAATTACAAAGTTGTTTAAATCAAGATTGGGAAATCCCAATTTTGTATTACTCATTGGACAAGCTACATGGAGTAGTAGTGAGTGCCTATAGTAGTTGCAAAAATGTGCCTAAAATTTGTAGTGGCAATATTTTAAAGCTCTCAAGGTGAGTTAAGTGTATGTATTTGTGACCTTGTGTGGCCTTTGGGTGTTTATTGGTCATGTTTTGATGTCAGGTGTCAGGCAATTTTAGACCTGGAAGGGGCTTTGGAGATCACTAATTCAACCTGTATACCCAGAGTACTTGCTCTGTGCCACCCATTGGGAATGGAGATGATTTGGACAATGGTCCCTGCCTAGAAGGTGGAGTGCAGGCTAGTGGGGATTAAGTGTGATGACATATATATATATATATATATATATATATACACACACACACACACACACATGTATAGCTGCATTGCAATTTATGAATAATAACAAGGCAAAGCTATCACAAGAGGCTTTCATATTAATAGTAGGCAGGAATTTTGATATAATTTTTAAATTTTTCTTTAACTTGTAGATTCATAGGACTTTAATTAATATAGCTAGTTGACATTCATATGGCCACACTAATCATGTGTATCAAATCACTGGGTTTGAAGTCAGAAAACTTAGGCACCCTGAAGTTCATTTCACTAAGCCTCATTTTTCTTAATTGAGATCTGAATGTGAAGATTCTAGGTGTCACTGCTTCTTTTATATAACTCATGGGAAAGGGCAGAGTCTGACAGAGGCACAGTTTTTCTCTTAGCATTTAGCCAAAACCTTAACTGGATTCTGAATATCTTAACGGCAGAGACTATGATCTTCATTTCTGAATCTACAATGCCTAGCGCCGGTATGAAGAACCCCACTTAGGTTGTGTTGAATTGGCAACTTGCAAGGATTCCTCCTCTTTACTGTTCTCTAGGTATTAATCTGTACCTAGTAATTTTAAACACTATTCCATCTTCAGGCAAAATAATCAGAAATTTCCCCTCCTCGCAACCTAAGAGGTTTTTTACTTCCTGTGCACATTCTCAACTCTGAACCTCTGGGCGAGGGCTCCCTTTGGGGATATCTTGTTCTAGGACGAATTCTTGTTCTTGGGTGCAAGCTCTACCCCCACTTCATTTTTTGATGTGGTAACTCACTGTCAGAAGAAGATAGTTTAGTTAGCTAATGGTAGAGCTGGGATTATAAACCAGGATTCCTCATTTTCAGTCCAGGTTTGTATCCCATCACAATTGCTGTTCACCTGTGGTTCCTTTCTCTCCAACCTGATTACCCTCCATCTTTCCCTTCTCCTTCCCACTTCCTCTCTTTCCCTTCCCTGGGCAAAAATCTATAACAGAAACAAATACTCCTAAAGAATAGCTCCATGTTTGTTTTAACTTAAAAAACATTTTACAGCAATATGTCTGTGACTGCAAAGTTGGGTTCAGTTAAGACACATCATTGACAAGAGCTTCACTGAGTAGGGTAGAAATCTTGTAGGAGAGAAAAGAATTGGTCCAGGACTGCTCTAGTGATCTGCTTTTCCTTCATTTCAGATGAGGTAAGTTGTAGTTCTGTCCCTGTTGGGGGCTTGCTTTGCATGGGCATCTCTGTGTTGTGGTGACTTGCCTCTAGGAGCCCTAGAAGTCACATTCCCTCAGATCCTTGGCTCTTTCCTGTCTGTCAAAGTTTTGAAATGCTGTGTAGATACTACTATCCCCACTGTTACCAACTCAGCAATGAGGAAGAGATGAAACTTAAAACAATCTCTTGTGTTTCCAGGCTAGCCTTGTTCCTCAAGGATCTGTTTATTATTCTGTTTAAAAAACAAAACAGCTTTAAACCATTTTTATGGGTCCTTCAAGCAAATGCATGTCTTCATTGTTTTCAAAATAGAAGGGTTTATTTTTGGGTAGATATATTTTTTAAAGATGCATAGATGTATTTTTTTTTTTAAAGTCACTTACTACTTCTGAGGCTTGTTTGGAATGCACTGGCATAGTTACTGTTATTTAGAAACACACAAGTATCTGTCCCTGGTAAGGTTGATAATTTTTTACAAAATCTTCATAATGAATTGTAAAAATTTGGTGGCATTAAAGGGCATAGCTAAGATAGGGAAGAAAGTATTTCCCCTTCTATTTGAAAGGAAAATTGACTTTATATATAGGTTCTGGAACATATAGAGTCATGTTGCTTTCCCTATAATTATTGACTTCTGAAACTTCCTAAATGTTGTGGAAAAACTATTTTCACAGAGCCCTTTTTATTAGTTAGGCTGAATAGGGAAGACTGAAAACTGTTAGTGATTTCTTTTTATATAGGTAGTTTCCATTCTCCCCGATATGAAAATTGTTAACAATATATATTCATTTTGTTAACTGATATTGAGAATTTAGAATTCCTACAGTTACAATTTTTCTTAAGGTTCTCAGAAGCAAAATCAACCACATCTTTTTTTCCACTATAATTTACACTATGGCAAAATTGTAATTCACCTGATTGAACCTTCATAGACCTCTGTTAGATAGGGCTTCTTTATTTGTTCTATAGTGCGTATTCCTCCCAGCTGACTAAAGTAAAAACTGGTTTCACAACCAGTTGGTTTTTTTAAAAACTCCTTCATCAACATCTTGATTAAGTAAAGGCAAAACTTGGTAAGTTTTAAAAAGATTTTTATAGTTCCCCCAAATATGTAGTTTTTATATATAGGTATGGTGTAAGGAGAATGAAGAAATATCTTGATCTAAATGTTAAATTAAAAAAACACAAATTTTGTTACTATAAGAGATTATAAAAATAAATGCAAAAGTATTCATTTCTATATCACTAATAGAACAAACTCCTTTGGACATCACTTAATATAATTAAAATGTTTAAAATTTTAGAGAAGCTGAAAAGAATGTGTAATTAATTGCTCTAGAATAGCAATAATAGTCTATGTAGATTTTTAGAGTATTTGTGAAACTACGCATTATAATATTAGATTGGGGAACTAAAGGTGCAAGAGCCTTTTGTATCTTTTCCCTGTGTTTGACCTCCTTCCGCCCCCAGCAAGATCTAGTATTGTTTCCCAGTATTTTCTTAAAAAAAAACAACACAAAAAACAAAAAATAACCAACTACAAAACACTGTAGGGATCTACACTAAACCATTGAAGTCCAGCATTGGTTCAAGGACTTTACCTTAGAAATTCGGTTGTGGTTTTAAGGTAGACAGTTTGAGATGTGATAATGTGAATATAAATTAGATAGAACAGTATTGGGAAATTCCTATTTTTGTGGGACTAAGGTAATTTTAAATGCTCAAACATATTATTTTGAAATGCTAAACTAAATTAATATTTAACACTACACTCCAGTAAGCAAAGCAGACTATTAACTCATATTAACTTGGCGTTACTTGTTTGGTAGAAATTTTCTGAATGATTTGAAATGGGCATAGAGATTTACTTTTTCTTTTTTTAAATACTTTTTTTAAAGAATAGTTTTAGGTTTGCAAAACAGTTGCACAGATAGTACAGAGTTTTCTCGCATACCGCTCACCCCGTTCTTCTACTGTCAGCATCACATTACTGTGGTACGTTTGTCACAACTTAAAACGCAGCATTTGTACAATAAGTTGTCACTTGACATTGTCAATAGGTTCTGTAACTTTAAGTGACAACAATGTATAATGTAACCAATTTTACCATATGCTAATTGATGTAAACAAGCATCTCAACAATTTTGTAACGAAATGATGTTAAATGAGATGTTATTGGAGGAAATGTTATTCGGGGACCTACTGTACATGACTATTAATGAAATTTCACACTTTATTTGGCATAGAGTTATTGACTAAAATGTTTTTATTTGAGGAACAGTTGTGTTTTACTGTAAAATCAGAAATGTTTAAAGTAGAAGGAAGCTCAGGGATCACTTTATTCATTGTTTAATACCCTATGGAAAACTGACACTGCTGCTTTTTATTTGCTAGACATCACCTAGTAAGGTATTATTAATTAAATATTGAAAATGAGTTAGACATGGTAATAAGTTGTTCTTCGGGGGACCTAATGGTTTTCAAAGGTTTTCAGTTGAGACTATTTGGGGCAGTATTTACAATATTTAACAACCAGTACCTATTTGCCTCCAGAAAAAAATATGAAAGTATGTCTTAATTCTGCATAATGTCATTTTTCCAAAATTATTTTCATATGTATTACCTTTGTAAGTTTTCTCTTTTGATTTTTGGAATGTTCCTACCTAGGAAGGGTAGGATTTATTTTTATTTTACAGTATTTGCCCAGAGTTAGATAGTTAATTAATACAAAAATCAGCACTAGACTATAGATCTGATTCCTAGTGTTTAAAGCTAATATCTATGAGGTATAAAAAGTTTACAAATAAAAACGTAGATTTTGGTATAGTGAAAATATTGTTGGCTTGAGAAATAAGAAACTTAGCTTTTGTCTTGGATAGCTTCTTCTGCCATTAAATAATTGTGTGGCCTTGGGCAAATCACTAAAATTCATAGACTTCATTTTCCTCATCTGTGAAATTAGGAGATTCAGAGTCCCTTCCAGCGCCAATGTACTTTGATATTATAATACATGATTCTCTTGCACACACTGTTGTAGACTTTAAATATTTGCTGGCTAAATTTTACAGATGTGCACTGAATTAAAGAGCATGCTTAAAAAACCAGGATGTTTTTTCACCTATGTAAAAGGAGAAGGTTGCCAGGATAGAAATACTCCCCTCAACTCTAAATTCTATCGTGAACATTTCTTTCAGTAAAGGTCTAACTCTGCTTCAGAGTAATCATACTAAAACGTCAGTGATCTTTGTGTAGTTTATCACATGTAGATGGTACAAACCAGTTCTAATTTTTTTCTTTAGCAAATTCTAGATCTTTTTTTTTCTTATACTTTCTTTGGAGTAGGGGAGAGAGGAAAGGAGAGGGAGGGAGGGAGGGAGGGAGAGAGAGAGAGAGAGAGAGAGAGAGAGGAGAAAATAGGATAATAAGTAAATTCTAGTTAATGAACTAGAATTTGAGACCTTAGCTTTCAGACCATGAGTTATTTCTCAAAGGTTGCCCATGCTCCATTTTGGCGAACTAATAGCTTAGTGCAAGAGTTCCTAGCCTGTGTTATACTTCAAAATCTCCTAAAAGCACATTAAAAACAATAAAATTCTGCAACATCACAATCCCTACCTAGTTGGATTCAGGGGACTTGCTTTGGGCAAGTGGCATCTTCAAACTGCAGGATAGTGTAGTGGTTAAAAACCCTTGTTCTGGAGTTAGAGTGCCTTGGTTTGAATTAGCTTACTAGCTGTGTAATTATGGACAAGTTACTTAACCTCTCTGGACCTTAATCAACTCATCTATAAAATGGGAATAATAGTGATACCTACCTTATGGGATTGTCATGAGGGTTAAATGAGATAGTATTCTAAGTGCTTTGTATTTATTATGTGGCATATAGTGAGGATTCAAATGTTATTATTTAAACTACAGCAAGGCCACCAACAGTCTCTTCCCCATCCCCATCACTGAAATCCATTGATTTAAAGAAAGGATGAGACTGGAATTTTTTTGTGTACTATCTGAAGAAACATTACACAAATAGTGTAGTAGATTTTTAAACATGATTTGTGTTTGGGATTGGATAGGTGTTAAAAATGGACTCTGGTATAGTGATATAAAATATCCAGAAGTCTTGAAGCTTTGACTAAAACAAATCTGAGAAGGAACTGAAAGGAGAGAATGTTGAGGAAGATTAAAATATTTCTATCTTTTATTGTTTTAAGGAACTCTTATAGACAGGCAAAGCCAATTTTTAAGTTTAAGTTCATGAAATGTTTAATTTGGCTTCCTCATACATTTCATACTTAGAATGTTGTGACAGGAAAGCTTTGGGGAAGAGTGGAAACATTTGGGGATTTTGAGGTGATACATCTGTTACCCGTCTCTAAGTGTATTATTCAGAAAGGGAAAGTCAGTCTTTTTTGAAGCTGTGTATTTTTTCCTCAGAATTCTGTTGTCCCTAAGAGTTGTCCCCAGGTAGTTTTGGTTGATAGTTGCTTGGACCCTACTACAGTAATTCCTAAACTTAGTATTTAAAATTACGGGGTGGGGGTGATTGTGTTGGTGGTGTTAGGAATGCAGATTCTTGGAGGTCCCCCCACCCCCACCACACACACTTTTGATTCAGTGAATCTTGAATGGGGCCCAGCAGGAACCCAAATGTTTATCAAGTATGTACTCCCACGTGATTCTGATGCAGGCAGGTAGTTCCCAGACTATAATTACTGAAGTAATTGTTAATAGGAAGATCTCCTCAGATAATAACTGAAAGAAGTTACATTTATAGCTCAGATTGCTTTATTTAAAATTGGGTCAACTTACGTAATTGATAAGTACAAATAGAGGTACAATAAAGAACAGATACAAATACAAATGTAGAAGTATTTTGCTGACCTTTACTCGTTGAGAAATTATCTCTGCCTAATTAATCTTAGCTTTCTTTTTTATTGGTGGGAAGGGTCTTTTTCTTTCATTTTATGCTGTTTAGATAGCTCTGCTTGCCTGTTCTGTGAAAAGCTTTAGCTCACAAAACCTTACTCAGGTCTCTTTAACATGGAGTCATAACTTTACCTGTCTTTATTTATGACTTATCAAAAAGGGTGTTAATTTTCCTTCCTTCTGCTGTTAGCTGTAATTCTTTTCCATGCCTTTAAGAAAAAATTCTACGCGTTACACATGGCTATTTCTCTACTGAATTTGCTGCTTCAGCCTTTCTTGTACTTATTTCTGTGGCCAGAAAAAAGAAAGAGGGGTTGGAAACCCATGTGACTGTCTGGGTTTTCAGCAGGCTCTTTCCTGCAAGTAAGAGAAGTTTCCCTTAGGAAACTAAGCTAGCAGTTATGCTCCTACTTAAAGCTAGTTTGACAGTGAACTTGGTAATGTGTTTAATTTACCTTTGAATTTTGTTTGTTGATATTTCTTTTAATTTGAATTTTATTTTGGGATATACTCCTTGGTTAAAAATATTTCCATCTGCCTTTCTCTAACCCCATACACATTAAAACATTTTAAGTTTGGAACTGCACATGATAGTTTTGAAATCAAATTATGTGCTATCTTCTCATATTTTCCCAAGTACTGTAATGTACAACTACCATCACACATTGAGCATTATTTAGAATTTCCAAATCTGGTTTTCATCTAGACCAGGGGTGTCCAAACTGCAGCCTGCGGGCCAACTGCGGTTCACAATCCATTTTTAATTGGCCCGCAGCAAATTCCAAAAATATATTTAGTTTACTTAAATAAACCAGGTGAGGCAATACGAACTTTACCTCGGGTGAGTGGCCTGGCTGTTTGTGTATTTTACTCCATATGGCCCTTGGTGAAAACCTTTGAAAAAAGTTTGGACACCCCTGATCTAGACTGTTTGTGATCATTTTCTAATCAAGTAGGGGAAATACTTTTCTGTTGTCCCAAGGAAAAGTTATTGACTACAACAGTTCAGTTTTTTTTTAGAAAAACAGAAAATGCTCATATTATCTGCTTTTGAAAAGTAGGACTGGGAATATAAAATACAACTAAATATGTATACTTTGTTTCCATTCTATTCCAGTTAAGGTGGTAAGAAAGAAGATAAAATCACAGGGTGTGTGGAGGTATGGTTAGAGACAGGAGAAACTTAGAGAAAGATTTTGAAGAGGTTTGTACAGAGAAAAATTGCTGGAGAGAATAATTGTTAGCTGGAAGTTAGCTCTGTACTTTGGTCTGTGCGCTTTAGAGTATTACCACAGATTATCTCCATATTTATTTGCCTACTCTGCTTACTTCAATGCCTTTGTGGATGTTTCTGGCAACTTCTTTCCTTAAAGGGTATCTGCTGTGCCTCTCCCTCTTCCCTAATGTTTCCATCCCCTCATGGCCTCTTAACAGGCTATATTGTGCAAATGAAATATTTTTTAATGACAGGTTGTATGTATAAGCTTTAATTTAGGCCTTAAAAGTTTAGGTTATTAGTATTAAAAAGTACATGTATCAAAAGGTAAAATAAATGCAACATGGTTTTACACAATGTATTCTTACTTGAGTTCCAATGCTAAGAGGAGAATTTCTCCTACAAGCATGTGGTAAATCTAGTAAACAGAATTAAAATCTCTCTCACCCCTGAGGAGAAAATTGTTCATTACCAGGAAGATATACTGTGTGGAAATTAAAGTTCTGAAATAAGTTATTGAAGTTTTAAATCAGTAAAAGGTTTCAACTGAGTAAGTAGTTTCTGTGTTTTTGAAAAGTGATAAAATTTAAGTTGCTTTTTTTGTTTAAATGGCCCTTGACACTTCACCCCATCCCTTTTGGACTGACTTTTTAGCTTCATTGGTACTACCTAGAATTAAAGATATTGATAATTCTTGGGTGTTGTTTATAAAATAAAGGATTTGTTACGATTCAGAATTGGGTCTTGAGCACCCAAATTTATTATCTAGAGACTAATAAAACTTTTGATAGCTAATTATTATATAATATAACTGGCACAACAATTGACGTATAATCAGAGGATGATGTCCATCTTTGTGACATACTCCCAGAAGCACATAATACAGTCAAGAGTAGTAGGACATTGAGTAACTTTCAGTTTTGGGCATACTAATAGCTGAGAATTCTGCATAAAAGAACATTTTTAGAGGGTAACCGCTATGCAACTTTCTTGAGTAAAATAATAGCTAGCTAATGTTTTAATGAGGCATGAAGATTGTTTTGCTTTTATATAAGACCACCAAAATATAATTTTAGTTTTCCTTTAGTTGTCCATTCGAAGGAAACACTGTAACACTGTGTAGAAAAAAAGACAACCTTCGTGGAGAGTAGGATTTCAACTATGCTGCTGGCAGATAGGTTCTACCATAGGTTCTGTCTTAGGTTCTGTCATCAGTTCAGGAACTATTTCTAGGTTAGACGTGAGCAAAATGTCAACAAAAGAAAACAAAGTAACAACAACCCTAGAGCTAAATTTCTGGGTTTTTTATTCTTACAGAGTTTTTAGGCCCCTGATAGATGTTGTTTAGCCTCTGCTTGAAATCTTTCACTGAGAAGGAACTCAGTTTCCTCAAGGCAGCCTATTGAGGTTATTAATTGTTAGAAGGTTCTTTATGTCGAAGCACAGTGTATCTCTTTGTAATGTTTCTGGTCCTAATTTGCTTTTTAGAGCCACAAAGGACAAGTTAGTTCTTTTACATATTTTCCTTTCAGAAATTTAAAGCTTGTCACGGAACGATTTTTAGTTTTGGGGCCCTCCTAGCTAAGCATATACAGTTCTTATTAATTAGTTTACAATTTTCTTACCATTTATTCATTCACAAATGCTACTGAGCTTTATTATTTAAATGAAGCACTAAGGAAATTAGATAAATGGAATATTAATAAAGTTAAGATGGGGGGAGTCATGTAAATCAATACTTACAGTATTACCTGATTAGTGTTATAAAAGAAGCTCCCAGGATGTATTAGTAGCTCTGTGGAGTGATTGACTTTGGGCTGGGAAGTTAGAGCACTCTTTATGGAGATTAAACATGGAGGCTCGGTCTTGTATTAATGAAGGTTTAGGTTGGAATGAGACTGAGGACAGTGCAGGCGCACAGCGGCATGTGCAGAATTTGTACCAAAACAGCATAGCACTTTGGGGACTGCAGATGCTCACTAGTTTGACTTTCCTTAGAGCAGGTGAGGTAGAGTGTCAAACACGGAGGCAAAAAGGTTGGGACTAAATGATAAAGGAGTTTGTGTGACAGAACTAAGCAATTTGAATTGATTCCATGAGGGGTGGCAGTGCATAGGACCCTTGATGGGTTTTTAAAACATGGGCAACATGCTTTGAATTGCATTTTAGAATAGTGACTCTTGTAAAAGTATCGCACATGATTTGAAACTTGAGAAACTGGGGCTTGGATACACTTGTGGTAGTTTATGGGAGCTTGTCAGTCTCTATTAAAATATGATCTCCAGATAATTGATTGAAGTAACATTAAATTCAACCCTGTCAGAGGGAGAGCTAATAAATTGAGTGACATATGCTTATATCAGTAGACTTTTTGTGAAGCTTTAATGGAGATAAACTTTAAATCCAGTTTTTGTTTTGAAGGAAGCAGGATGATATGAAAGAGAGTCATGTGAAAAATTATGTTTACCATGTTTTGTAAGGAATTTGTTGAGGGAGAAAAGAGCCAGAATAACTGTTAGACTACTTGTTTTACTGTCATAGATCAGAAAGGAAACAACTTTAGGAAGAACCCTGAGAGTGTAAAGTTGTGAAATCAAGTCTTTACATCCAATGCACAAGTTCTATATATGGTCGGTGCAAAAGTAATTGCAGTTTGAAAGGTTTAAAAATTGCAAAAACCGCAATTTTTTTGCATCAACTTAATGCATTGCTTCATAAAAATGGATGGTGGCAGTATATACCCATCAGCCATTTTTGAGGATTGAGTGAGGTAAAGACAAAGTATTGAGACTTCCAAAATTGTTGTGTATGTGTCTCTTCTACTAAGATGCAGACTTCCTAGAGATAGGGAATATGTCTTGTTTGCTTTTTTGTCTCTGCCTTGAGATATATTGCCTAATATATAAGAACACAAAGACTTATTGGATTAAAACCTTTTTTAAAGGTACCAAACTTATATAGTCAAATGATTGGAACCTTTGAAATGGTCTGGGAAGCACTCTATTCATTACTTTAATAGTATCATTTCTCAAAGTATGTTTGGTACCTGTCTTTGAGGGATGTTTCTGTGGGGGAGAAATCAGTTGGGCCAATGTAAGACAGACTGAAGAATTGAACCTTAGAGGGGGACCATAGCTAAAATTCATTAGGAAGCCAACTAAGCAAGTTCAGTTGTATATAAACTGTAATAAGTACCCAAATATCCTAGGTGTAATAGATTCATCCCAGGCAAATAGACATATTATGTAAATAGTTGAAGTTTGTGCAAACAGGCATAAATGATTTCACCTCTGGTACTCTTTTAGAGGAATAAATAAAGTCAGAGACTTGGGTCTGGCACCCTTAAATTTGGTCATCTTTAGGTGGACCTAGCTAAATCAATTTAATTTTGGTAAAGCCTAAAACTCTTTTGTTACCGGTGTGTTTGCAAAATAGTCCATATTTAAAGGACTAACATATAGATTGTGGTAAAATCCATAGTACAATATCAGTAGCTGACAATGGTAAATGTAAAAGAAGTATTGGACTTTGTATTATAAGTATTGCCTTGATGCTGTTGCTAGTTTTGAAGTAAGTACCCTTTATACTTTTCCATTTGTGAAGTAAATATTTTCTTTAGTCTTTTCTAAGTAGCAAAACAAATTACTATCAATTTCGGTTGAACTAGATGTGTCTAGCTTTTTCTTGCATTCTATTTTTATACTTTGATCTTTTATTAATAGCAAACATACTGTCATTTAATTCATTCTTATGAGTCCATACTAAATGAAATATGTGCATGTTTACCATCACTGAGATTTTTAATAAATTCTATATGTTAACCTGTATTTTACATTTGATAAAACTTAAAAACAGCTCATATAGAATAAGCAGCTTTTGATATGAACAATCATTTTTGTATTTTGTTTAAAAAGCCTTAGCCAGTGGAATTCAGTTTTGTATTTAATATATTTAATACCAAACAGAGCCAGAAAAAAATTGGATTTTCTTGAAATAGTTCTTATTTTATAAATGTGTGTGGTTTAGCTATGGCTTTTGGTTTGGCGTACTTAATCCTACTGAAAGACATGAGTTTACTCTGTTAATTAAACTGGTGACTATATTTTAAAATTGATCTTTGGAATGTCAGTTTTAGAAACCTGTCAAAAATTTTTTATTACGGTAAAATACATACATAACATTTACTGTTAATAACATTTAATACATTCACAGTGTTGTATGCTCATTATTACTGTCTAGTTCCAAAACATTTCATCACTACAAAAAGGAAACTCCATACCGTTAGCAGTCACTTCCCTTCCCTCAGCTTCCTCAAGCCCCTAGCAACTAATCTGTGTCCTGTCTCTATGGATTTGTCTATTCTGGATATTTCATATCAGTGAAATCATATAATATATGGCCTTTTGTGTCTAGCTTCTTTCACTTAATGCTTTCAGAGTTCATTCATGTTGTATGTAGTACTTCATTACTTTTGATGGCTGAATAATTTTCCATTGTAAGTTTTGTTTATCTGCTAATCTGTTGATAGACATTTGGGTTGTTTTCTATCTTTTGGTTGTTATGAATAGTTTGCCATGAACATTCATGAACAAGTTTGTATTTGACCACCTCTTTTCAGTTCTTTTGGGTATGAGGCCTAAGAGTAACATTGTTGAATCATATAATTCTATGTTTAACTTATTGAGGAATCACCAACTATTTTCCACAGCAACTGCACTATTTTATATTCCCACCAGAAATTTTTTGAGGGTTGCAGTTTCTCTCCACATCCTCTCCAACACTTATTCTTTTTTAAGTTACAGCCATCCTAGTAGGCATGAAGTAGTATTTCACTGTGATTTTGATTTTAATTTCCCTAATGACTGATGATGTTGAGCATCTTTTCATCTGCTTGTTGGCCATTTCTATGTCTTTGGAGAAATGTTTATTCAAGTCCTTTGCCCATTTTTAATTGGGCTGTTTGTATTTTTGTTGTTGAATTATATGAGTTTTTCATATATTCCGGATACTACACCTTTATCAGATACGTAATTTGGAAGTATTTTCTGCTATTCTATGGTTTGTCTTTATACCTTCTGGAGAGTATCATTTGAGGGACAAAAGTAGAAACCTTTTAAATTTGGTGTGTTACAGTCTTAAGTATGTATAACTAACTTAGTTTTTACTTTAATAGGGGAAATATAATGTGTATGTAGCTATCCAGAGAATAGAGGCAGGAAAGTCCAGAATGTGTGAAAAAGAGTAGTTTGGCTTATATGTTAGGGTTTACGTTAGTAATAAGGAAAAGAAGCCCGCTTCAGCTACCTTAAATGAAGGAAGGTTTATTGTAGGGCATGTAATGGGCATCTTGTGGACATTTTGAAGGTAGAAAATAATATACCCAGGCTACAGAGAACTTGGAACAGAGGTTTCTATGCCTTTCAGGAGATGCTTGTTTTTTATTTCTCATCTCTCTACTGTCTCCTGGTTGTTCAATAAAGTTTCCACCTGCAAAAGTTCAAACATCTACCATCCTTTGATTCACTCAGTCTTTAAGTCTCCTATTTAAAAACCCTGGAAATCTGATTGTCTCAGCCTGTGTATGAATTTGTCCCTTTTTCATCAGCACTCCAGTCTAATCAGCACTCACTGATGGCAGTACTATCAGGTACAAATACGGCCACTGGGGACTATTGCTGCAGTAGGGCTGGGGCAAAGGCACTGTCAGAGAAGGGGGAGTGGGATGCAGGATGCTAAAGCTGCATATCTTTCTCCTAGTTGTAGAAAGAGTAGTAGGAAATGATGTTGGAAATATAATTTGGGTCCAAATTGTGACGAGCCTTTAATACTAGGATACGGAATTAAGACTTTTCCATAGATATTAGGGAGTGTTGAGGATTTGGGGAAGGAAATGAAATGCTCTATTCTTTCCTGTGTGTAGTTGTTGTTTATTCAAGCAGAATGAGTTAGCTGTCATTCTTTCCTGCTAACTTCTGTACGTCTAAATCTTCTCTTGTTCATTCAGCAAGCATATTTGAGCACTGACTATATAGCAGGAAAAGAAGGCGCTAGAATAAGACTTTTCTAATAAAGCCAGTGATGATCACATTGCAAACATAAATTGAAGTGCTATGATGTGAGACTATTGTATTAGGTTGGTGCAAAAGTAATTGCGGTTTAAAAGGTTAAAAATAATTGCAGAAACCACAATTACTTTTGCACCAACCTAATAGCAGGGCATGAGATAGCGAAAGGAAGGTTTACTCCTCTGGTACTGAATCTGGCTTGTAAGTTCTTCTTCGGGCTCATTTCAGTGCTTTACAGGGGTTAGGGGAGAGGATAACTACAAGACATAACATGATGGCGTTTTTTTGGAGGGCGATAGAACTGTTCTATACCTCGATTGTGGTGGTGGTTGCACAAATCCAAACGTGTGATAAAACTTGTAAAACTGTACACCAGTAGAAAGACAGCCAATTTTTATTGTGTGTGTTTAAAAAATAAAATATTTAATGAGTGTTTTAAATACCTTATATGCAGGGTATTGCGAAGGTTACACAAATCCTGTTCTCAGTGCGTTTATAATTTAATAAAGCAGCATTCAGATCACCATATAAAGTACAAAGTGAAAAGTATCAGAAGAGAATGATTCCTAGAAGAAATGGCTTATAGAGGGGAGAGCTTCATAGAAATAATGGCTCACCAGACTGCACTCCTTCATTAGACTAATGCTGTAGACTGAATGTGTTGCCCCAAAAGTTGTATGTTGAAACCTAATCCCCAGTGTGGTAGGATTTGGAAGTGGAGCCTTTGGCGGGTGCTTAGATCATGACGGTGGAGCCCTCAGGAATGGGATTAGTGCCCTTATAAAAGAGGTCTCAGAGGGTGCTCTGGCTCCTTCTGCCATGTGAGGGCACAGTGAAAAGATGGTGGTCTATGAACCAGGAAATGGGCTCTCACCAGACACTGAATCTGCCACTGCTTTGATTTTGGACTTTCTAGCCTCCAGACTGTAAGAAATATATTCATATTCTTTATAAGCCACCGAGTATATGGTATTTTGTAATAGCAGCTAGAATTCATTCTAAGACAACTAAGTTTGAAGACAAAAGTGAATTTTTTTCTCTGTAGCCTCCCCCCCACCAAGTTAGCAGCCTTACATTCATGTGTCCGAGCACAGTACTAGGGATATAATGGTAACAGAGAGCTCACAGTCTAATACAGTGAGAACATCTAAATAAATTTTCAAAATTGTTTTGGCTATTTTGCCTTTCCATACCAATTTTAGAATTATTAATAGCTTGTCTGTATCTGCAGATAATCCTTGTTAATTAACTTGGGGAGAATTGACATTCTTACTTTGTTGAGTCTTCCAGTCCTTGAATATAGTGTGTCTCTCAAGTTATTTTGGTCTTTTTTTAATTTCCTTCATCAGTCTTTTATATACAAAGTTTTTAGCATACACATCTGCTTATGTTTTGTTAGATTTATATCTAAATGTTTAGTATTTGTTAGAGCTATTGTAAATAATATATTTTTTTTAATTTCAGTTTTTAATTATTCATTGTTAGTATATAGAAATATGATTGATTTTTGTTTGCCTTATGTCTAGTAGCTCTGTTAATAAACCTTACATATTAGTTCTAGGAGCTTTTTTGTGTGGGTTCTATGGGATTGTTTAGATAATAATGTTTGCAAATAGGGAAAATTTAATATTTTTCCCTTCCAATTTGTAAGACTTATTTTTCTTGCCTTATTGCACTGGCTAGGACTTTTGGTATGATTTTGAATGGGAGTGGTAAAAGTAGAAATCCTTACCTTGTTTCCAGTCGCCAAAACATTTGGTCTTTCATGATTAAGTATGATATTAGCTGTAGGTTTTTTGGTAGATGCCCTTAACTAGGCTAAGGAACTTTTGTACTACTTCTAGTTTTCTGTGTATTTTTTTAAAAATTAGGAATGGATTTATGATATTGTCACAAGCATCAATTAATTTGATCATGTGGTTTTTCTCATTTAGAATATTAATATAAGTAAATTACATAGATTAACTTTTGAATATTGAATGAGCCTTGCATTTCTGGGATAAACCTCATTTGGTTTTGTTGTTTTTCTTTCCACATAGTGTCACTGTTGATTTTTTTCACTTAAAAAAATAACAGATTTATTGAGATACAATTCACACACCATACAACTTATTCATTTAAAGTGTACAGTTCAGTGGTTTTTAGTATATTCAGAGTTGTGCGACTATTACCACAATCAGAACATTTTTATTATTCGTGTACCTATTCTGAAGATTAAATATATGTGAAGCTATTTTATTGTAAACAAAAACACTAACATAGTTTCTGTTTTATTTATAGAAGAGGCATAAATAGAAAAGTATTCACATGTTTGGTTTTATTCATCATCATCAGTCATTATCTTGCCTTTCTTTCCCAACTTCTTCTTAGGGTTAAAAGATAGCTTATGTCCTGGTGACTGGAGTATTTTGCTCATATTTTGCTGATGTTCCTTTTTACTGTTTGTTTTTCTCCTAAAAGTTCTTTCATATGCCCTTCCTTTTTTCTTCCTCTGGGGGTTTCTATCTTCCTCGGAATGTCTTAGATACTACATTGGGCTTAAAGCAATGGAGGTTCTCTTTATGAAGCATTCGATACATTGTGTGTAATTAGTATCCAGTACAAAAGTGAGACTATAAGTTTTTTTCTTTTCTCCCTAATTATATTCAATTTTGTTATCTCCCTGCCACAAAAGAATAAAATAACTCTATCAGTAAGATATTGCCTGAAACTTACGATAATAAATACACGTAAGACATACCATAAGGTGACTTGCTGATACGAACACAGGAGGAAGAAGAAAATAATTTATATTTTTGAACTGTTTAAATGAATGTCAAGAGGCCTTTTGGCAATGTGTAGGATGTAAGAAAACGGATCGTTATGAACCTCTTACATCTTGCTTGTTCTCTGGAGGACATGAAAGAGATAAGTGTGATTAGAAAGAAAAGGAACTGTGCAAGAGACGTGGCTCGAATACTTGTTAGTGATGTGACCTTGGGAAGTGGCTCATGAACCTTTCTTGGGGGTGGTGGGGTGGCACATTGAATTCTTGGAGAAGTTGATGAAAGCGCTGGACAGCTGCCCAAGAAAATTGTTCATAAGCACACTGTTTACTTCAAATTGTGCATATAGTTTGAGGATGCTTATGGACCCTCTAGCCCATTCATGTAGGTTCATTGATTCTTGATGAAGAACCATTGACCTGGCTGCTCCCTCAGGTCCCTGGTAGCTCTAAAATACTTTTAAAAAATATCAATATGTATATTGATTTTATTTATATACATGTATATATAAAACCTTTATTTTCAGCCTTGAAATTCTGTTCTTTGACAATGATACTGAGTGAGTAAATGATACTGAGTTCTGTCCTTTTTTGATAGTTCTGATCTATGAAAATAGGTTAGTTAAGCAGTATGTATTAAGTAAAAATTCACTATTTAAAAAAAAAAAAATTTAGGATTTGTAATAATGACAAAGACAGGATCCAGAAACAACCTGCAAAAGAAAATTCTTGAAATTAAAAAAAAGTTATCTGGCAAAAAAATTACTTTTTTGTGTGTATAGTCAGCTGAAAGTCTTTTTCAACTGAAAAATGATTGAGGTTTGGAAAGAATGTAAGTAATCTTCATGCCCGATCTTTAATCCAAAATACTCAAGGGTAGCCAAAGTACTGGGTTTTAAAGAGACAGTGCTTCTTTGAATTAATTATGTAGTCAACTGTGACATTCCATGATCACTAGATAATGTTTTCTTTTTGGCCTTCTATTATACTTTGGGGAGTTTAAAGTACAAAGTCCGGGAAGTTGATGTGTTTTCAGCAATCCAACTTCTCCTGAGACAGTTTGAAGATAAGGTCATGATTTGTAATTTTTGAATTGATTTTACTATTTTGATTGAAGTTTAGTTTTTTTCCCTGTCGGTAAAAATATTTTAACCCCCTTTTAATGTACAACTCCCTTTAAGTGATGATTAGAATTTATCTAAGGACTCTAAAAAGTTAAAATAGTCATACAGATGTAAACGTTAGGCGAAAACAAGGAATTTTCTCTATTTTTGGCTAAAGCTGACATTGTTGGCAGTAAGAAGATTCAGAATTAGGCAGCCACACTTTTCTGTAGTGTCAAATTCCAGTTTGAGAAACTATGGAATTTGGCTTTGTCTCAGTTTATAAGTGGGTTTGCTAGTTGTTAAGGACCAAGCATTGGAGATTCTGCTCCTTTAGAAATCATGAGCAGAGAATTTCCATGGTGTAAATAAATTTTGCCCCCTTTTGTTAGCTTTGTCCTTTTATAAGGTATAGTAGGCAAGTGGTTTGACTCTTATATCACATGTAACTCTTTTTGTGTGGTAAAAGAAATCTTGGAAAAAAGAAAATAGACACAGATATGTGATGCAAGTATTAACAGGTATTAACAAGCAAGAGTTATTCATTCGTCAACCTTTATTATAAAAGCCACTAAGAGAGAAAGCTAGGGCCTTTTTTTCTTTCTCTTCTAATCCCCACATCAGTGATTTCTTGATGTGCCTCTTATGTTTCAGCAATATAGAAACATTGAACTGCTGGTTCTCAACTGGTGCTGTTACTTAACTGGTGCAAGAGATTTTCTCAGTTTCTTTTTGCTAAAAAGAGTGGGCACTAATTAGTGGAGAGAACGGAAGAGGGTGTGTTTGTGTTTCTGTGTATGTGTAGATAGTTGTGTTTGTGAACGTAGTGTTGATTAGGGTGGAGAATGAATTTAATGGGGGAAAGATGGATTATCATTGCCATTCCGTTTTCTCAATATATACTGACAAAATGTGTCACAGAAAGAAAAAATAAACCCAAACTAGAAAATACATAGATTTTAATATTTCCAGCATATCTGAAGCAGTAAGACACTTCAACACAAAAACTTGATGGTTGGGATTTAGGGAAAACCAGTAAATAACCCCTCTTTATCAGCCAATCTGAGTTTGGAATCAGTAGAAAAAAGACATAGGACACAGACAAATGAGACCTCAAAACATCAGCTTTAATACTGGTGAAATCTGGACCAAAAGACATGCCTTTGGCTGCATTAGGCCTCCTCATACTTCACCTGAATCAAATTTATCCAGCTGGTTACTAGCACAGGAAGGTCTTTCCTGTGAGGATGGGAGACAGAGGGTGCAGAGAAAACTTAGCCTCATATTAGGAAAGCAGAACAAGCTGAATTCTCTCTACTGTTAGGCAATAATGTCTGTCACCAAATTTCAACCCACAGGTAGAGATGAATAAGGGGGCCAAGAGAAGCTGGGAGTTTCTCTCCCCTGAAACTAGAAGAAGACAGAATGAGAGTGACCCTTTTCCCCAGCACTGCCATATAAATCTCATTCATACAGTCAAGCTCTACCTCCAGAATGCAGGCAGAAAAAATTGTCCTCTCTTTTGTGTGTGGGTTCTTGAACACATTTTGTTTGTTTTGTTAAGCCTTTGGTATTGATTTAAATTTAAGAAATTTAAATATCTTGGGGGATAGGAGAAAGGGAAGTGGGTGGTGGTGCTTGTGGTGGTGGTGGTGGTGTGTCTGTCTGCCTGTTTGTCTATCTTTGGTTTGAGAAGATATTGAAGAGGAACCTAGTCCCACACGTTTATTTGCACTGGGATCTCTATTTCACCTGTCCCTGACACGGGGTTGGGGGTGGGGCAAGGAATGGTACATGAGAAGAACAACCATATGACACATTTTTGGCCTACTTAGACCGTTCATTGTCTTTTTCCCTTTAAGATTTAATGAAGTGGTGGTTCTGTTCCTAGGTTAACTAGTAGAAGCCTATTTGATCTGTAATGCTGTTTTAGTACAATTCCATGTATTTGTAACGATATTTTAGAATTACTTTTCATTGCAGATGTTATGCCATTTAGCTGCATTTATAAATAGTTTACGTGGCAGGAGATAACCAGAAAACCCAATCCAAAATTTCTTAGTGGCATAAGAAATTAATGTGGAACATTATCTGACGGTCTTTCTTAGCAATTGGATACAATGTGGGCTCATATTTCTTTTATGGAAATGTCTTATAGTAACTAAAGTTTATTGGATATATAAACTTAAGGGTTGGGCTTTGTTTTGTTTTTGACGATTTAATGAGAATTTAAACTTTTTTCCAAGCTTCTTATGATTGTAATATTGTGCTGTAATACATATTGGAACCAGACTTTTTATTGTGGAGCTTATTTATTTATTATTTTTTTCTTTTTTATCTCTGCCAGTCATAGCAAGATTCTTCAGAAACTACATCCATTGAAAGACCTACTTTTGTTTGGTTTAAGAAGTTAGTATTCCTTGACTTTAATTTTGGAAGTCTAAAATATCCTTATAAATTAATTTTACACTGAAACACATACATGCCTTAACAGGTTTTCTTGTGATGCAAGGTCATTTCTAACAGTCTTGACTGAAAGATTCATGTATATTTGGCATTTTGGCTGTGATTTAGAGTTTTGTAATTTACACAGTTCTGATATACAGTATTAATGTGTATAGCCTCTAGTTTTTCATATAAGAATGTGTTTGGTAGGAATTACAATATCTAATTATAGATAAAGGTACAAAGACATAATCACCCCAGAAAAGTGCCTTGAAAAAAACTCTGCACATGGAGAATTTTCTGATCTATGGTTATTACTCTCCTTGAGTATAACCATCTTACACTTGTGGTCTCCTCGTTCTGCTGCTTTGTCTGTTTTCTCAGCCAGGTCATGTTATTTGAAGCTGTGTTTTACTGAATTTGAAAAAAAAAATGCTTATCTCCTTCTAGTTTATGGTTACCCTGCTTTAATTAATTATATATGCAACTTTGCATTTCTAATATAGAGAATGAAATGCCATTTTTCCCCCTTATTAGCACAATCTTGTTCGTACATTGTAAGGAGACAAGCCATTTATGGGTTTTTGGATTTGAAACAATTAAGGTTGTGTTTAAAGATCTGATTCTGGTCAGTGATTCGAGTTGGTGGTAGCTCTAGGAAAACAAACAAACTGGTTGTTCCTTTTGGAACTCCTCACCCCACCCCAAGAGCTAGTTGTTAGTATGAAAGCTACTGTTCCAAGTCTGTATCTTGATTGGTTGTTATGGGCATGGAGATAATGGATAAAGTCCTTGATCTGTGTGTAGGTTTTTTTTAGATTTTCAGTGATAGACACTTTCTTCCTTAGTTATATGTTGACTCTCGCAATAAGCTTTTTTGTACATGTCCTAGAAAAAACTATGTAATTTATGTATATATATATTAGAGTAATGGAGGATCAGTGGATACCATTTTATTACAAACAATAACATTACTGAAAATAAATAGTATTTTCACAAAATATTGTATTTCTTAATCCTTTACATATTTTATACAGGTTCTCTTCAACTTTTTTGTTCTCACATTCTTGACTTTTATTGTCAAGTGCTTGGATAGTTAATTCTAGTTACTTTGTAGCTGATTAAAAGCAAATATTTACATTTTACTTACAGCTGTCATTTTCTTCCCAATTTGCTTATCTCTCTAATGTCTCTGTTGATTCTTCCCCTATTTCTATATAGCCAGGTATACTTCATTGACTCTTGTTTGTCTAATAGTAGTATAAGTAGTAGAAATTGTTTTATGTGAAAGTATTTTTTGTCTTCGGAATAAAAATACTTTAGAAATTATTATTAAGTATTTCCCTGGTTACCAAAAACACAATTCATATAACTTTTCTGTGTTTCAGAAACCTTTTTCCAAAAAGGACGAAGGAACTCAAATCAGTTGTGCATAGTGCTCCTGGTTGGAAATTATTTGGTAAAGTGCCTCCCAGAGAGAATCTTCAGAAAACTTCCAAAATTATTCAGCAGGTAGGTACTAATAGAGCTATGTGGTTTGTCTTAGCTTTTCAGATATTCTTTTCTTGATAATTAACCATATTTTGCTTTCATTTGTATTTTTCTACATATAAAATTTGGGGATTATAGATATTTGTGGTAATTTGAATATATATTTTTAAAACATGACACGGTTTCGGATGTCTTTTGTGATTGTGAAAATTCTTTAAAGTAATAGAACATTGATTTTTTGTTTCCTAGTTATTCCTTAAGTAGTGTTTTTGTTGTTGTTAGCTAACTACTCTGTCACATGCTTCTAATTGAATATGGTAGTGTTTGCTGATGGCACAGATTTTATGGATATAGGTAGTTGTGAACTTACAAAATAGTAAAAAGAAAAAACTGAGTAGATTTTGAGGTTGAATTCTTTCTTTGTTACTTTTCCGGTGTTCTGCCTAACCAAGGACTTTGTGAGATGGGTGGGTATATAATGTTTCTAGTAATTTAGTAGCCAATCCTTTTAATATCTGTATTAATATTTATATTATTAAGTTCTTAAGAATTTTAGGTCTTCTGACTTCTGAACTTATAGCTCCTCAGTACTAGGAAATCAGTGAGACTAGAAAGCAGTGAGACTGGATCAGTTTGTAGCATTTTTTAGTTAAGTTGTTGCTCAGGAGATATATAAGCAATTTCCTATTTCTCTCCTTCCCTGTTGTAGTTTATCAGATTTAACACAGCCAGCATTTAATAGTGTTCCTTTTACTACTCAAAAGAGAAATTGGTTTCTCAAGTAATATAAGAAAATAATTTTTAGATCTTTAAAAACATTTGTTAATTTTATTAGTTAGTTTTATTTACAAGTAATTGAAGTATTGACTAGTGTAAATAGTTGCTGGAACTTAAAACTATGCTTATTTCCAAGGTGTGTCCCCAGGCACCCCATGTGCTGCAGCCAATGCACAGGGGAACCATGGCAAACGCAGGGATAGGCTTCTTTGGCATACGGATGTTAGCTTGCGGTAGGATGCAATTTCAACATTAAATGGCACTGTATTCTTTTCTGTGGCATATCTTAGTAAATCTGGTTTTCCTGAGGTTGCTTTGATAGAAATCAGAATGTGGAACAGGAAATGAGGGTGATAGTGTCCAATCTGATTTCAAGTTTTGTGAAGTTGTACGGTGCACAGTAGTCATACTGTACAATTAGTAATTGAATGCTATTTAAGAATGAAATAGAACTTTTTCTTTCAATTTATGTGTATTGTTTTTCCAGATGGCGACCAATGGTTAGGACATGAATCCTATTAAATTACTGGACATAATTACTGTAATTATTAAACAGAACAATTAGGTATTTTTATTAAACAAGTTTTGCATTGGGGCACCATGAAAAAAATTACTGAGACACTAAGGACACTGTTAACCAAGAAAGTTCGGGAATCTTTGCTATCTCGACATCTTAAATTTTAACTTTTTTTGGGTAAAGTCTGAAAGTAACCTCTTTTATCTAGAGTTTTCCAGAAGACCAAGTTCGCCCTCTAGAGGCAAAACAGTGGTCTTGCTATTGAAGGTTTGTATTCCTATTTTATGGTAGTTGACGTTAAATATGCATGTGCATATACCTTAATATCTTTATGTAAACTAACATTATGCAACGTTTTTTGTTTTTGTTTTTTTACCATAGATGTCTAAATAAATTACTGGGTGGATAATTATCTGTTTATTGATTTGCTGTATGCCTTTAAACGGCTCTTTTTGTTTTTAGAAAGCCACATTCTCTCTGTTTTTCTATATATATTGTGTGAAAATTTAATGCCTAGTCAGGAAAAGAACAACTCTTATTTTCATATAGGAAGCAGGAGTGGAGTTGAAATACAGTTGCTGTCCTCTGCAGCCTTCTCTCTGGCCTTTTATAGATGGTGGTTTTTCCAGATACTGCATTTAATTTTTGAGCTTTCCAGTTGTGTGGAGGTACTAGTATGTATTTTGGTGCCTTTTTCATGGTTCTTTTTGCATACTGGGAGATGTGATGTATAGTGAAGTCATTGTTCTTCTGACCCTTTTCCACCCTCAAAATATGTCTCTCTCTCATCAAGATAAGGACATATTTCTGCCACTCCCTTTCTGCTTTCTCTTTTCTTATTTCTGTGTGTGCTCTCTACTCCCCATTTGTCCTCTTCCCTGCAGTTGTCATTTTCAAGGTGGTCTTGATAATCTTTTATTAGTAATAGTAAATTTACAACTTTGTGTTTCTGTTCCCACCTGAAGACAAGTTTTCACAACCCTGACTTTTAAACTCTGTACAGCATTATGAATATAAAACTGTATCCTTTACCACATACTCCTTTCAAGTAGCTGTTAGGTGTTTGGGATCAGAAATCAAAAATGAAGATACTACCAGTCATGAAGAATGTTAGGACACATCTGCCATGTTTTAGGGTAGGGTCTTAAGATATTAAAGCTGTAGAAAATGAAGGTAGCTAGTAATTCCAGTGTAAAACTGCCTGAAAAAGTGAACAGTACAAAAAGTACTAAGGAAAAATAAATTCCTTTGAGCTTTGTAAAGGTGCCTTACTTTCTGAGTGGCAAAGCAGTAAGATTTATTAGGAGTTTAGAATAGCAGTATTATTTCATAGGATTATTATTATCATTATTATTTTAAAAGATTTTATTGGGGAGGGTGAACAGGACTTTATTGGGGAACAGTGTGTGCTTCCAGGACTTTTTTCCAAGTCAAGTTGTCCTTTCAATCTTAGTTGTGGAAGGTGCCATTCAGCTTCAAGTTGTTGTCCTTTCAGTCTTAGTTGTGGAGGCCGCAGCTCAGCTCCAGGTCCAGTTGCTATTGCTAGTTGCAGGGGGCACAGCCCACCATCCCTTGCGGGAGTTCAGGAGTTGAACCGGCAACCTTGTGGTTGAGAGCCCCTTGGTCCATGTGGGAATCGAACCGGCAGCCTTCGGAGTTAGGAGCACGGAGCTCCAACCTCCTGCGCCACCGGGCCGTCCCCGGATTATTATTTTTTTAACAGCAGATATTGAGAAAGGAGTTGACATATTCTTAAGTATGAGTAAAATTATGTTATTGGGCCAGAATTTTTTTTTATTTTTTTTTTAAGATTTAATTAGGGAAGGGGAACAGGACTTTATTGGGGAACTTAGTGTGTACTTCCAGGCCTTTTCTCCAAGTCAAGTTATTGTCCTTTCAATCTTAGTTGTGGAGGGTGCCGTTCAGCTTCAAGTTGTTGTCCTTTCAGTCTTAGTTGTGGAGGGCGCAGCTCAGCTCCAGGTCCAGTTGCTGTTGTTAGTTGCAGGGGGCACAGCCCACCATCCCTTACGGGAGTCGAACTGGCAACCTTGTGGTTGAGAGGATGCGCTCCAACCAACTGAGCCATTTGGGAGCTCAGCGGCAGCTCAGCTCACGGTGCCGTGTTCAATCTTAGTTGCAGGGGGCACAGCCCACCATCCCTTGCAGGAGTCGAACCGGCAACCTTGTGGTTGAGAGCCTGCGCTCCAGCCAACTGAGCCATCCAGGAACTCAGCGGAAGCTCAGCTCAAGGTGCCGTATTCAATCTTAGTTGCAGGGGGCTCTGCCCATCATCCCTTGCGGGACTCCAGGAGTTGAACCAGCAACCTTGTGGTTGAGAGCCCACTGTCCCATGTGGGAATTGAACTGGCAGCCTTCACAGTTAGGAGCACGGAGCTCCAACCGCCTGAGCCATAAGGCCGGCCCCAGAATTTTTCTTTTTTTAGTGGAAAGACATCTATAAGATTATAACGTAACTATATAGGAAAGCAAGGTTACATACTGTTTGTAAAATATAAAACATTATAGGAAGATATGTCTCATTTTACTTTACCTCCACATTCTTAGGCCTTTAAAATTTTTCTTTTTGTGTGGAAAACGTAATTATTTTTACGCTTTTATTATTTTTACATATATATCGTTACATATATTTTTCTATATATTTTTTCAAAAACAAAATGCCACCGTTTATATGTGTATGTGTATTTTTTGTTTTGCCTTACTTAACTTTACATGTTTTACACCTATAACTTTTCAGAGATACATGAAGTTCATAAGGGAAAGGTAATTAATTGTAGGTTAAATTTTTTTTTTATTTGACTCTTATAGTAAATTTTTTTAGGGTCTGATCAATATTAGTGCTCTCCATGTTAACAATAAGAACCATAAAAATCATATTAGGAGAAGAGCAAGGTGAAACTGATTCAAGTTTGACATTTAATTCGACAATTCCCAAATCACATGCATATTCATATTATTATTTTATGAAGATTATCACATGTGTTCTCTTGCAGGTGTGAAATTCCTGCTTGTGGCCTTTTGAACCAGTTGGTGAGCCATGTTAAAAATTGCATCTATTAATTATCAATAGTATTTCAGTTATATTGTAGGTCAATTGACCTAAGTTTTTGTTTTTCTAAATTAAGGCCGAAGCTGGAATGGAGCTACATAGTTTGTCTTATGACCTCCAAACTGCAAGTGAGAATGATTACAAATGAGCCATATTATGTATAATTGCATATTAGATTGAATATATCCTAGTTATGTCAAACTGACAATCTTTTAGTAGAAAATAATCTTTTTTTGCTAGGCACTGTTTTTATCTTGGCATCTTGAATGAGAAAATGAGTTTGTAGTACATAGATAAGTTTTCAGGCTTTTCATCGCTCATGCTTTTTTCTGAGTGAAGTTTTCATTGAGTGGTTGAATCACTTTCACATAACTTTTGACAGGCAAGAAAGAAAGTTTTAAAACAATTACTGATTTCTTTTATCTCAGCACTTCAAATTGTCTAAAAGTAGAATAGGTCACTCTCCTCAGTTTAAGCCTTTGCTTTTGAAATTTTTTATTGCAGGAATAATAACATGGAAAGGACTAGAATACATGTGCTTTGTGAGCGATAGCTAAATATACAACATTTTGAAAGTGTTAGAGCTTAATTTTTTTATTACTAACTTTATTAGTATGTGTAGCATTAAAACATGTGAGAACATTTCATTTGCTTTAATTATGCTTAAATATAGATACCTTTGGTGAGTACTGCAAAAATTAACTACCTCCTTCATTGTTAAATTGTGGAGGGGCTGGACTATGTTCAGAATTTATTTTTGAAAAGTCTTTAAAATTGTTAACACCCTCGCATGTTTTATTTTCATCTGTATTTACCTAATGTATTGTCACCTTGAAAAGGTAGTGAGTAACTCCTTTTCCAGATGCATGTGTCTTCTTTATTTATAGTTAATGATAAATTATTATATTTTTCCTATGTGAGACTAAATTGATTTTGTAAGTTAATCTGTGTGGTCTGAAGATTGAGGGCCCTATGCCTGAGCTCTGGGCCTGAGCTTCTGGGAGAGGGAAGAGGAATGAGCCTGAAGAGAGAAGCTTAGCTAAAGAAAACTAAAAGAATGAAAACAAAAAGTTATCAAATTGAGCTGGGTAGGATTTGGGGGGACACTTTTTCCTGTGATCAGAGACAAACTTAGAAATGGGTTGCAGTTTGAAAATACTCTGACTGCTCGTTATTTGATTCCATAAATACAGTTTGAGTATCAAAGTTATATTAAAAGTTGTATTCATTTTATCTTTGTGTCAGACTTGTATATTATGTTAGGCTTCAAATTAGGCTAAACAAAATTGTGCTAATAACTTTGCCAACATAAAGTTTACTAATTACTAAAGCACCCCAATATGCCAGAGGGTGATGAAATGTTTTTCCCCAAGGTTTCAATTAAGCTTGAATTATGGGATGGGTTTTTATCTCTCCTAATTCACAGATTCTGGAATAAAATTTAGGATTAGTAATGGCATTAGACTCATCTTAACCTTCTCTACTTCAAGCATGATGGTTTCCATGGCTCTTGGATCAAGTTGTGTAAGAGAGCCTCTTTATCTTGAGCAGAAACGGTCTTGAGATGGTAAAGATGTCCACATGGGCATCTTCTTTCATTTCTGAAATTAATCTGGCTCTCTATAAACTGTTCACAGCATATAGAAACATGAAGGTTTACTTACTGATTGTGGGTTTAACATTAACCCCTTTAGGAGAAGTGTTTACTGTCCACTGAATCTAAAAGTCAGGTCTCTCTCTCTCTCTCTCTCTCTCTCTCTCTCTCTCTCTCTCTCTCTCTCTCTCCCCCTCTCCCTCTCCCTCTCCCTCTCCCTCTCCCTCTCCCTCTCCCTCTCCCCCGCCCACGCTATTTTGGTTTTCATATTCTTTGGAAGAGAAGCTCCTATTCTATTCTTCACTATCCCCAGTTCCCATATTTTACTTTAAGAAGCTATTAAAAACTCCTGGCATCTTCCCTTTGAATCCATAGTCTGATCTTTTCTCACATTGCCCTCCTAGTATACCTTTCTGGTAGATCCCTTTATCTGCAGAGCCCAAGGCATCGGAGTATACTCATAGTAGAATATCATTCTGCCACCAACTTATTGCATGAATTCATGTTAGCAAACTCGAAGCCTTTTCTCTAGCAGAAATTGAAGGACAAAATTTTTGAATACTTCTAGATTCTTCTCTAAGATTGTCTGGCTTTCATTTCAATGAATGTGTGCTTTATTCAACATACATTTATTGTGTATGATACAATAGTCATGGTTCTTGGAATATAAATAAATGCGTCCTCGCCTTTGAATTATTTCCGTGTGTGTGTGTGTGTGTGTGTGTGTGTGTGTGTGTGTTTATGCATGTGAGTGTGAGAGAGAGAGAGAGAAGGGGAGGCGGAGAGGTTCATACATAATTTTAATCTAATGTGGTAAGTACTATAGTTGAATTGTGAACAAAGTATGAGAGTACAGATGAGTTATTAATTCTTCTCAGATATGACATATGAGGTATGTTCTGAAGTGTACTAGCATGAGTTCACCAGTAGACAAGATGGGGAAAGTCATTCCAGAAAGAAGAAATTGAATGAGCAATCCAAGAATGCACAAGACTTGTTTAGTAGGCCAGTATATTGACTGTAGGGTAGATGGTGATGGGTCATTAGCCACAAGGGTAGAGTTGGGTTTTATAAAAAAAACTGTAAAATAAGGTACTCAGACACCAAATTCATGTATTAGGAAAGTAATTTTGGAGGCATTATAGAAGCTAAATTAGAAAATTGCAAATGAGAACCTTAAGATTTGTTGTAATAGTCTATGATTCTGGTTCCCAAACATCGTGGATTACCTA
This sequence comes from Rhinolophus sinicus, assembly GCF_036562045.2. Taxonomy (NCBI): domain Eukaryota; kingdom Metazoa; phylum Chordata; class Mammalia; order Chiroptera; family Rhinolophidae; genus Rhinolophus; species Rhinolophus sinicus. Next base: position 27,853,291 of record NC_133757.1, on the reverse strand, counting down.
GGACATGTTAAGGATACAGATCCTTTGGCCACATACATTGAGTCTTAATGTCAATTTTGTGTTTTTCAATTCTTGTTTCTAGTTGGTTCTTTTTCAAATTTGCTGTATCACTTTTTACGGTTTATAGTTTCCTGCTGAAATTCCAAGCTTGGCCTTATAGTTGTTTCTTAGCCTGTCTGATAATTCCAATGTCTGGAAATTTATAGGTCTGTTTGTATTGAATATTATTACTGCTAGATTTTATTAGCAGATGCTGTTTTATCCCTGTATGTGCCTAGTTATCTTTGTTGGGTGCTGGATATAATATTTGAAACATCATATATAGAAAACAATTTGAAGGCTAGGTGATGCCATCCTTCAGAGATTTGAATTTATGTCTCTTAGGTGCCTGGTGACGCTAGTTGTCTAGTTTTTCATCCATCCAGAAGAGGCAAAACTCAGATGCAGTCTGTTTTGGCCATTTTTCTTATTAAGTTGTAAAAGTGTTAAAACCAACTTCGCATTCCTGAGATAAACTCCAGTTAGTCACAGTTATGTATTGTCCATTTTGTATGTTGGATTTAATTTGCATATGTGTTTTTAAATTAATAAACTTTATTTTTTAGAGCAGTTCTGGATTCACAGCAAAATTCAGCAGAAGGTACAGAGAGTTTCTATACACCCCTTATCCCCACATACGCACAACGTCCTCCACTGTTGACATCCTGCACCACAGTGTGGTGCATTTGTTACAGTCAATGACACATCATCATCACCGAAAGTCCATAATTTACATTAGGGGTTCACTCTTTGTGCTGTACATCCTATGAGTTGGACAAATATATAATGAATGACATGTATCCCCCATTATAGTATCATACAGAATAATTTCATTCCCCTAAAAATCCTTTCTGTTCTGCTGTTCATCCTTCTCTACCCCCCTAATCCCTCGCAACCAGTTATCTTTTTACTGGATCCATAGTCTTACCTTTTTCAGAATGTCATATAGTTAGAATTAAACAGTATGCAGCCTTTTCAGATTGGCTTCTTTCACTTTGCAATACACATTTCAGTTTCCTTCTTGTCTTTTATGGCTTGAAAGCTCATTGTTTTGTTTTGTTGTTGTTTTCAAGGAGGGCGCAGCTCACAGTGGTCCATGCGGGGATTGAACCGGCAACCTTGGTGCTGCCAGCACCACATTCTAACCAACTGAGCTGACCGGCAAACCCTAAAGCTCATTTCTTTTTAGTTAGTGTTGAATAATATTTTATTGTCTGGATGTACCATAGTTTGTTTATCCATTCACATCCTGAAGTACATCTTGGTTGCTTCCAAGTTATGGCAATAATGAATAAATCTGTTATAAATATCTGTGTGCAGGTTTTCTCATGGATATAAGTTTTCATTTCATTTGGGTAAATACCAAGGATCCTGATTGCTGGATTGTATGATAATAGCATGTTTAGTTTGGTAAGAAACAGCCAAACTGTTTTCCAAAATGGCTGTACCATTTTGCATCCCGACTAGCAGTGAATGAAGAGTTCCTGTTGTTTCACATGCTCACTAGCATTTGGTGTTGTCAGTATTTGGGATTTTGACCATTGTAATAGATATGTAGTGGTATCTCATTGTTTAAATTTGCAATTCCTTATTAACATACAAAGTTCAGAACATCTTTTCATATGTTTCATATGTTTACTTGCCATTTTTATCTTTAGTGAGATGTCTCTTCAGATCTTTTGCCATATTTTAATTGGGTTGTTCATTGTCTTATAACAGTAAGAACAACTCAATAGACTTAAGAGTTCTCTGTATATTTTTATAACAGTCTTTTATCAAATGTCTCTTGCAAATATTTCCTCTCAGTTTGTGACTTGTCTTTTCATTCTCTTGACGGTCTTTCACAGAGCAGTTTTTAATTTTAATAAAGTCCTACTTTTCAATTATTTATTTCATGAATCATGCCGTTGGTGTTATATCTAAGTAAAGTTATCATCATACCCAGGGTCACCTAGGTTTTCTTCTATCTTCTAAGAGTTTTATAGTTTTCTGTTTTACGTTTAGGTCTGTTGAGTTAATTTTCATGAAGAGTGTAAGGTCTGTGTTTAGATTCTTTATTTTTTTTTCCTGCATGTGGATGTTGTTATTCATCACCATTTGTTGAAAAGACTGTCTTAGCTGCATTGTTTTGCCTTTGCTCTTTTGCAAAAGATCAGTTGACTATATTTATGTGGGTCTATTTCAGTGCTGTCTGTTCCATTGATCTATTTGTCTATTCTTTTGTCAATACCATGCTGTCTCGATTACTGTATCTTTATAGTAAGCCTTGAAGTCGGGTAGTATTGGTCCTCCAATGTTATTCTTTTCCTTCAATATTGTTTGCTATTCTGGGTCTTTTGCCTCTACATACAAACTTTAGAGTCACTTTGTCAATATCCACAAAGTAACTTGCTGGGATTTTGGTTGAGATTGTGTTGAATCTATAGATTAAGTTGGGAAGAACTGACATCTTGGCAGTACTATTTCTATCCAGGAACATGGAATAGTTCTCCATTTATTTAGTTCTTCTTTGCTACCTTTCATTAGAATTTTATAGTTTTCTTCATGTAGATCTTGTACACATTTTGTTAGACTTATACTCAAGAATTTCATTCTTTGGAGGCTAATGTGCATGTTGATGTGTTTTAAATTTCAAATTCCATTTTGTTCATTGATGGTGTATAGGAAAGTAATTAATTTTCCTTGTATCCTGCAACCTTGCTATAATTGCTTATTAGTTCCAGGAGTTTTTTTGTCTGTTCTTTCAGAGTTTCTACATAGATGATCATGGCATCTGTAAACAAAGACAGTTTTATTTCTTCCTTCCCAGTCAGTATACCTTTAATTTCCTTTTCTTGTCTTATTGCATTATCTAGGATTTCTTATATGATGTTAGCAAGCAGTGGTGGGAGGGCACATCCCTGCCTTGTTCTTGATCTAAGCAAGAGAGCTTCAAGTTTTTCACCATTAGATATGATATTAGCTACAGGTTTTTTGTAGATGTTCTTTATCAAGTTGAGAAAGTACCCTTCTATTCCTAGTTAGTGAGAATTTTTGTCCTAAATCGGTATTGAATTTTGTCAAAAGCTCTTTCTGTGTCTATTAATATGATCATGTGATTTTTCTCCTTTAGCCGATTGATGTGATGGATCACATTAATTGATTTTCACATGTTGAGCCAGCCTTGCATACCTGGGATAAATCCCCCTTGATCACATGGTATAATTCTTTTTATACATTGTTGGATTCAACTTGCTAACATATTTCATCGAGGTTATTTGCATCTGTGTTCATATGAGATATTGGTCTATAGTGTTTTTTTTTTGTAATGTCTTTGCCTATTTGGATATTAGGGTAATGCTGGCCTCAGAGATTAAATTAGGAAGTATTCCCTCTGCTTCTGTTTTCTGAAAGAGATTATAGAAAATTGGTATCATTTCTTCCTTAACTGTTGGTAGAATTTAATAGGGAACCCATTTGAGCCAGGTGCTCTTGAAAAGACTGTGTATTCTGCAGATGTTGGGTGCGTGTTTTGTAAATGTCAGTTAGGTTATGTTAAATGATAGTGTTGTTCAAGTTTTGTATAAGTTTGCTGATTTTCTGTCTACTTGTTTTATTAATTACTTACAGAGAAGTAATAAATTCTCCACCATAATCTATTTGGCTTTTTCTCCTTTTGCTCCATGTGTTTGGAAGCTTTGTTTTTATGTCTTGATGAATTGCCTTCTTTACTATTAAATGTCGTATCTTTTTTGCTCTGGTAATAATTCTTATTATGAAGTTTTTGTCTGACTTTCATTTAGCCACTGCAGTTTACTTTCCATTAGTGTTTGCATGGTATCTGTTTTTCATCTTGTTACTTTTTGTTGGTCTTTATATTTAAAATGGGTTTCTTGTATATAGCATTTGAGTCTTTTGATGCAGTCTGATCTGCTTTGTAAAGGGAGTGTCACTTAATGCCATTGTTAATATGGACTGGTTTAAATTTACCCTTTTCCTATTTCTTTTCAAATTGGCCCATCTGGTCTTGGTTTTGTTTTTTTTTCTTTTCCCACCTTCTTTTGGATTAAGTTAGTATTTTTAGTACTCCATTTTATCTCCACTGTTAGCTTATTAAATATACCTTTGTTTTCACTTTTCAGTGGTTGCTCTTGGTCAACAGTTCTCAAACATTTTAGTTTCACAACTCCTTTGAATTCGTAGTTATTAAGGACCTCAAAGAGTTTTTGTTTATGGTGATTATCAGTCATTGCTAACCCCCAAATAAAACTGAAATGTTTAAGTATTTATTAATGCATTAAAAAATAACAATAATCAAGTCATTACATGTTAATATAAGTAACACTTTATTTAAAGAACTATTAAAAAAACAGTGGGAAGAGTGGCATTGTTTTACATTTTTGCATATCTCCTTAATGTTTGGCTTAATGATAGAAGGCTAGATTGTCATATCTACTACTGCATTCAATTTCTTGCTATATATTGTTTTAGTTTAAGTATGTGAAGAATATCTGGCCTTACAAAGATAGTATGTAGAGAGTAAAGAGGAGACATTTTAATAGACTTTTCAGATAATTGTGGATATTCTTCTTTGATACCATTTCAAAACTCATCAAGTGGTAGTTTCTTAAAGGTAAGTAATACTGTGGAATCTGAAATCATATAACTGCTATATTAAAATCTTGCACTTCGAATGAATGTTTTTAGCCTTACCTGGTTTTGTAATATCTTGCATTGATCATTGGGAAAATAGTGGTTCACCATATTATGCACATCATCCAAATTTTGTAACATTTCAGTATATAATATCAAAAACTTTCAGTAATGTCACCACTGATTTCATGTGAAAAATTTAAGTATTAGAAACTTATGGTCGAACTGATGGTGGCTTTTACAAGTTTTGCAGAATTTAATTTTCACTTGAAAGATTGACTTTTATTATTGGCAACAATTACTTACAGTTGCTTTCCTTTAAAGCATTGGCTCACTTCATCATTTTTTGTTTGTTTTAATGAACTTTTTATTAAGGACCTCAAAGAGTTGCTGTAATAACTTGAGATTTACAAAAAGTTTGAAAAGAAAATACAGTGTTCCTTTATACTCTTCACTCATTTATCCCGATGTTAACATCTTTCTACTCTGGACATTTATCAAAACTAAGAAACCAACACTGGTATATTACTATTAACTAAACTCCAAACTTCATTTGGATTTTACCAGTTTTTCCACCAATATCCCTTTTTTTTTTTTTTAAAGATTTTATTGGGGAAGGGGAACAGGACTTTATTGGGGAACAGTGTGTACTTCCAGGACTTTTTCCAAGTCAAGTTGTTGTCCTTTCAATCTTAGTTGTGGAGGGTGTAGCTCAGCTCCAGGTTCAGTTGCAGGGGGCACAGTCCACCATCCCATGATGGAGTCGAACCGGCAACCTTGTGGTTGAGAGCCCACTGGTCCATGTGGGAATCGAACCAGCAGTCTTCGGCGTTAGGAGCTCAGAGTTCCAACCGCCTGAGCCACCGGGCTGGCACCTCATCGTAGACATTCTTAAGTGAAACTGCCTCCCCTCCTTTTTAAATTGTGAACACATAGAATGCAGTCACAAAGAATGCAGTGATTAGCAGTATATTTTGATGTCATTACTCTGATTTGTGCTAGAGCACCAGCAGTTTTATTCAACATTGCTTTAGCACCATTAAGGCTAATGTTGACAAACTATTAGCACTATTATGAGTATAATTTTGAATTTGCAGACTCCATGAAAGCATCTCTGGGACACTGTTGAGAACCACTGCTGTAGGGCTTATGTATTTATCTTTAATTTATCACAATCTACCCTCAGTGTTATACCACTTTGCAATGTAATAACCTTACAATTGTGTACTGCCATTCTCTCCCTTCCGATTTTGGTATTGTAATTCTCTCAATACATTGGTATTATTTTTACTTTAGGTCGTCAGATATCCTTTAAAATTTTTAAAAATGACTTTTATATTTTTGTCTTTTATTTTTGTGTTTTCTAAAATGTTTTTTATATTTATCCATATTTACTATTTTTGATGCTTTTCATTTCTTCGTGTAGATTCATGTTTTCATGTGATATATTCTTTCTCCCTGAAAATTTTCCTTTAAAATACCTTATAGTGCAGGTCTACTGACAACAGATTTGGTTTTTGTTTAGTTGAAAACAATTTTTATTGTGCTTTCATTTTTGAAAGCTATTTTTTCTTTGCATAGGATTCCAAGTCAGCAGGGTTTTTTCCCTGCATTTTTTTCTTTCAGCATTTTAAAGATTATCTTCTGTCTTGGCACAATTTCAGATGAGTCTGAATATTCAGGTATTTCCTAAATGTCCTGTGTATTTGGTGATGACTTTCCATTATGGTTTGTGGGAATGTGAATACTTCTCAGCCCTGAGTGAGTTCTGGGAACTGTTTTTGCTTACTACTCTCCAGCAATTGTTTTTTCCCTAGAAGTTGTTTTTTGTCCCGCTTTGTAGTGTTTTGCCTTGCACATGTGGAGATTAGTATTCAGCTAAAGACTCAAGAGAACTCCTATGCAGATTTCTGGAGCTCTTTCTCAATGGAGTGCTTTCTTTTCTGCTACTCTGGCCCACAAATTCTGCCCCCACTACCATTTGGCCTTTCCAAACTAACAGCCAGGCTTTCTTTGAGTCCCCCCTTCCTGTACTGATTTCTAGAGTTGCCTCCATGCACAACAGTGAGTGATCGTTAGGCTCACCTTGTTTCCCCTTTGTCAGGGATCACAGAGGTTTTTTTCAGCAAGTAAGTTGGTATGAATTACCCAGTCCACCAAGTGGGAATTTGCCCTATCTTTCTGAAGAATTTTTTAGTCAACACATATATATATATTCAGAAAGTGCCTTTTTATTGAAAATTGTTGCTTATTTATTCAAAACTGTATGCATACATCATTGACATCAATCTGTTCATTATTACTGTGACCAGTTTTGTAGTTTTTAACCCCCAGCACATCATTTTCACTTTTGTCCGAGTTGCAGGAGATACAGTGCTTTTTAATTCTATGTATTATCTTGTTATGAGAAGTTTCATCTCAAGCCACAAATTTCCAAATGCATTATATTTTTTCTTTCATTTGTCCTATAGGTATTAAATTATCATCTCTACAACGTAGTCTCTTACTATGATGTTTTTTTAGTTAATGTTTAAGTCTCTTTATGACAGTTTGCAATTGGATGGTTATATCTCTGGGAACCCTTACTTACTTTGTGTTCAGTTTCTTCCTCTCCCACTCCCAATTTAACAACAAACAACAGAAAAACCTCAATGATCAAAAAGTGACCTTTCAAACTATAGCACTGATTGAGATAATTTCCAGATAATGTATCTTCTCCAAATACTGCTTTGCTGTGTCAAAATTAATAGAGAAAAAGCACCCGTATTTATGAGAGATGTAGTTAAGCAAATGTGCTTCCTCCTTTTTTGAGAGATTATTTTGAGGATAAACATCTTTTCCCTTTATGTGTATATAGGGAAAAGATGTTTTTCCTTAGTATTATAAGTCATTTTTTCTACTTTATGCTCTTGGAGATGCCAACACTTGCCTACCATCTTTTGATCAGGCTTAGAATTAAGTGCCAATTTGATTCAAATCCTTTTTTAAACTTTTGTTTATTTTTAGTGTATTTTTCCAGGACCCATCAGCTCCAAGTCAAGTACTTATTTCAGTCTAGTTGTGGAGGGCGCAGCTCACAGTGGCCCATGTGAGGATTGAACCAGCAGCCTTGTTGTTAAGAGCGCCATGCTTTAACAACTGAGCTAACGGGCCACCCCCAAATTTTCTTACAGTAGCTAGAATAAAGTATCCTACAGATATTTGCCAGCCTGCCCCTAGCAGTGGTTTTATCAACTATTCTAGTTACACCAATAAAGTAAACATATTTCCTAGGGTAGAATATTTTGAGTAGAAAATGAAGAATACATTAAATTAAAAAAAATAAACAGGCTTCATTACAGCATCCCATAGAAATACAATTAATATGTTAAAACAAAAACTAAATGCTTCTTATTTTACATTTGGCAGGTAACTAGCTCCCAACTACTCATAAAACAGATCAGTTAAAACTGAACTTCGTTGGCAGAAAGTGAAGCATATTGATATGGTATTTTCAAACAGTGAGTGTACTATAGATAGCATTATTTACTGATTTCCTTGGACTATGATTTTTCTAGTTGCTTTTTAACATTGTAAAGTTTCTTTAAAACTTATGAAATTATCAATATTTAGTTCATAAACTTCTGTAGAAGAAACATGGGGGGTTTATGACATGTTACATATGGATTGAAAATGAAAATGTCTTCAGGAATTTCACTCATGAGATATTATTTGGTTATATTTTTAAATGAATTTTTATGTATTTGAGCTACTTCTCAATAACTTGAGTACTAATATCTCTCTACTGCCGTGGACTCAAGAGTTAAAGAGTCATGTGATTCGCTTCAGCTGCAGAGATAGGCCCTGATTGACTTTAAGTCGTCCATAAAACTTATTTCTCAGGTCATTGTGATTGCTTGTGGGATGGGATATTTACTGGGACCTTCCTGAAAGGATGCTTTCTTTCTCGTGGGAATTACTGAAGAGCAACTGGAGGATCTTTGAAAACTATAATACATAATTGTGACAATTGGCATTGTTGCAGTCCTTTCTCTGAGCAGCAAGCTAGCCTCTAGATCAGGGGCGTCCAAACTTTTTTCAACGTTTTTCACCAAGGACCATATGCGGTAAAATACACAAACAGCCGGGCCACTCACTCGAGGTGAAGTACGTATTGCTTCATCTGGTTTAGTTAAGTAAACTAAATATATTTTTGGAATTTGCTGCGGGCCAATTAACAATGGATTGCGGACCGCAGTTGGCCCGCGGGCCGCCCTTTGGACACCCCTGCTCTTGATGAAGCCCACACATGAAGAAGGACATAGCTGAGAGAGTGGCTGAGAGTGGGGCCTCTGACTGATGTTACGAACCTCTTGGTCAAACAGAGTCCAAAATTAGCTAAGTGTGTGGAATATTTAGTCTTGTGATCTGATAAATTTGCCCAAACCAATTTGAATTGGGTTTTTTGTTATAATAGACATCCTAACTAATAAATAGGATATCGCCTTGTGATCAATTTAGGAAGTAGTGATATTTAATATTTTACTATTTCTAATATAATTTGCAATTTTAATTATATTAGAATAGCATCTTTAATTTATTCAGCAAATATTTGAGTCATTCAGGGTATATACATCTATACTTTTTCAGATAAGGATGGATTGATACCATGTTTTTAAAGCTTTCTAAAATATTACCCTCTAGAAACTTAGAGCATTTTTATGCTAAGGATCTGTGAGGGGACATGCTAGAATACAACTTTTTTCTCATGGGAAAAATATTTAAGTGACAATTCTGTATAAAGCTTATTCGTAAAGTTGATAAAATGATGTTTAGGTGCCTCCTTTCATGGTGCCTTTTATATTAAATGTGTACTTTTTCAGTTCATTTTTAATGAAAGATTACTTTCATCAAAGCTAGGTTTCATCCAAACTTTCAGTGGCTCTCCATTGTGAATTCCAAATAATTTGGCCAGTGAAAGTCTCCATAATTTAGCGTACACCTTTCAAACCTTATTTCTTATCCTTTTTCATATTCAGTGAGATTAATTTTTTTCCCTGATCCTTGCCGTTGCTTGCCCCCGCCTGTCCCCCCACCGCTTGTTCTTTCCAATCCTCTCTGCCTGTGTAATTAATGCCCATCATTCTTGCCTCAATTCTGATTCCATCTCTTCAGTAAAATCTTTGTTAATAGTCCACCATGACTATAAATGATCTCACTTACAAACAATTTCTTGTAAGAAGTCAAACAATACTGAATTTATTAATACTGAATAATACTGAATAATTAATAATACTAAATAAGTAAAACTAGTGCCCCTTGTTCCTAGTCCAGCCCTCTAGAGGAGAACCTCTTAATAGTTCTGATTTCTTGATACTTTTCTCGTTATATTTAAACATATGTGACTTATTTGGCATCACTTCTTTTGACTACCATATTGGATAGCACAATTCTAGAGGCTTAATCATATTTCAGTTTGGTTTTTCTTTTGGCAAGAATCTTTCAAGAATGGTACATGTTCTTTTGTGTTGCAACATAATGGGAAACGTACTATTTGGTGGTCTTTTCATGTGATGTTTAGATGGATCACTGATTGAAGTATATTGTCGTCCTGATCTACCCATTAGCCTCTCATTGGATGATTTTATCTATCTCATTCTTTTAAATTGTCATAGCTAGCTACTTGACTGTTACCATAGTAAGATAATATGTAGCTATTAAAAGGTCAGGCTCTGGAGCTACACTGCCTGACATTCATGACCTTCAACAAATGGTTTTTGTGCCTCAGTTTCTTCTTTTTTTTTAGACTTTATTTATTTTGACATTCAGTTTTATTATATATTAATTTCAGGTGTACAGCATAGTGGTTAGACATTTATATAATTTAAGAAGTGATCACCCTGACTAGTCTAATATCCACCTGACATCATACATAGTTATTAAGATATTACTGACTATATTCCCTATGCTGTACTTTATATCCCTGTGACTATTTTATAACTACCAGTTTATGCTTCTTAATCCTTCACCTTTTTCACCCTGCCCCCAACCCCTCTTCCATCTATCACTTCCATAAATCAAGTACCCATCTGACACCATACATAGTTATTACAATATTATTGACTATATTTCTGTGCTATACCCTACATCCCCATGACAGCTGTGTAACAACCAGTTTGTACTTCTTAATCCCTTCCCGTTTTTCACCCACCTCCAATTCCCCTCCCATCTGGCAACCATCAAAATATTCTCTGTATCTATGAGTTTGTTTCTATTTTGTTTACTTTGTTCTTTAGATTCCATATGTAAGCAAAATCACATTGCATCTTTCTCTGACACTCCACTCAGCACAATACCCTCCAGGTCCATCCATGCTGCTGCAGATGGCAAGATCAGTTTCTTCTACTGTGAGTTTGGTGTCTCACAGGGTTGTTTCAAGGATTAAATGAGTTAAATGTTTAAAACAGTGCATATGGTATGTTGTGTCAATAAATACGAGATGTTACATTGACTTAGAAGTTTTATTTTGCTATTTATACACTAGCTTTTTTGTTTGTTTGTTTTTTGGCATGGAGAATGCTTTATTGCATAATACTTACTGTATTCTGTCTGGCACAGAGATCAGGTCACACTGTAGGAAAACAGTACCATTTAAATGATAACAAACCTCACATATATATCTGAGAGTTCGTTTGTATAAATGCATTGAATTTTTAGAGGCTTCTTTCTCATATTATATATAGAACTGTGTATGCTCATTTTTAACTCCATATATATGGTATCTAAGATTTTTAATAAGAAAAACGTTACCAGAAAAGGAGATATGTTACACTTGAGTTTGAAATGAAGAAACATGGATCATAATTACATATATGTCCTAGTTGTTAGAAAAGAAAATTTGCAAAAGAAAAAGAAATGAGTGACCCAGTCAAAATGGCTTTTGACTCTGAAAGGCTGTACAATTCTTTGGGATGAAAGTTAAAAATGAGTGTACACAGTTCTATGAAATACGAGAAAAAAACCTCTAAAAATTCAGTGCAGTTTGCAAACAAAGGAACTCTCAGATTAAGAGAGACGTAGGTGGAAGAAGAGATGCAGAACTGAAGACAATTATAAAATGACAGTACAAACCTTTATAAACAGCAGCAGGACCCATAAAGTAAGCTGAAGTCAGAAAATGCTTAAGACAACATAAATTATTTTTTTAAAGTAATATCTCACATCAGATTAAGCTTCAACAAGATCATCAAATTTTTTAAGAGGGATGGAACCATCAGTTCATATTTTACAACTGTCTGATTTAGTAGGGAGAAATCGTTTTTGAGTTGGAAAATCAAATAATATAAAAAGAACTATAGGCAATGATAGGAAAATAGCCGTAAGTGAAAACAATCGACTTTCAGTACATTGAATTTTCTTCATTTAAATTAGTGTCTTTTCTAGCTGCCAAGGGCTTGCAGATCTCATGAAATCAATGAGAATCTTTTATAATTTCATGAAAAATATATGTGCTACGTTGTAAAGACCAAACACTGGCTTGATTTTTTTTTTTTTTTTATAAAGGGAAAATGTGGTTTCTGGAAATTCCAAGTCAGTAATCTTGTTAATTAATGATCGTTGGCAAATTTCTAGAAATAAATTTTGTGAACATTTATGAAGATATGCTCAATTGTAGAAATTTAAAAGTGTCCACCAAGAACATATATCAAATTAACTTCATTTCTTTTAATAGGATTATCAGTTCAGATGAATTAAAAAAATACTGCACAGTAATTCCATGGGTGATATGTTCCAAGATGCCCAGTGTATGTCTGAAATCATGGATAGTACAGAACTCTACATATACTATGTTTATTCCTATACATACATACCAATGATCAAGTTTAATTTATAAGTTAGGCACGATAAGAGATTAACAATAATAATTTATAATAAAATAGAACAATTGCAACAATATACTATAATAAAAGTTATGTGAATGTGGTTTCTCTCTCTCAAGATATCTTATTATACTGTACATACCCTTCTTGTGATGATGTGAGATGATACAATGCCTACTGATGAGATGGAGTGAGGCAAATGACGGAGGCATTGTGACATAGCCTTAGGCTGCTATTGACTTGATAAGGGTTACTTGAACACAAGCACACCCATATGATAACCTAGAAGAATACTAAGAGACTGCTACTGATAACCTATAGGACTGCTAAGAAACTAAAAGGGGGGATTGCTGTCCCACTGGGATGGTGCAAGATTTCAGCATGCTATTCAAAACTGTGTTCTTGTAAATTGTTTCTTTCTGGAATTTTCCATTTAACGTTTTTTTGGTCTGCGTTTGATGGTGAGTAACTTAAACCACAGAAAGTGAAACCACAGATAAGAGAGCACTACTGTAGTAACAGTGTCTTAATTTTAGTGAAGTATTTTGCTGTCTTTGGCCATATGTTTGGATATGCTGGTGAATTGTTTAAATTTAGAGTAAGTAGGTAGATTTATAGTAGTTAGATTCAAAGTAGGTTGGAATTCAAAACCAACATTTGATTAGAGGTTCAATGTCACCCTTGAAAGAGATCTTCAAAGCATTACAATGGGATTATTTTGTCAACATCTCCATCATTGATCTGGATGAAAGTTTAGAAAGTAGGCTTATCTACTTGTAGATTGTTCAAAGCTGGACTTGCATAGCTGGTACTTTATGTTCCCCTCTCTTAATATACTTTGACACTTTATATGCAATATATAATTTAATTTCCTTCAGGGGAAAAAGTTACTTTTTTTTGGTCTGCCTGATATTTTTACCAGATTAATGTATGAATTGTATATGTCCCTTTTATAGCATAATATACTAATGTTACAGATTTAGTAATACAAACTGAAAATTAGAAAGGTCTCTGCATAAAGTACATTTTTATCTACTCTAGGAATACGAAGCACGAACAGGTAGGACCTGTAGACCACAACCTCAGTCTTCAAGACGTAAGAATTTTGAATTTGAGCCGCTTTCTACCACTGCCCTGATTCTTGAGGATCGACCATCGTAAGTATTATAGTCATCATCAGGCACGCTGTTTATATTTTAAACTTAAATTTAATTTTGCTTACTATTTCACACAAAAGATATCAAGAAATTAGATATAGAAATGGATTTATTTTTTAAAAACTTTAAGTTTCAGCCATACATCCTAAAACAAATGTGGAGGCGTATATTGTTGATGTTCAAGTCATAGCCATATTTTGTACAAGTCTCTGAGCCAATGTATGAGACAAAAATCTTTTTTTTTTTAAATTATTTACTTTTTCAGTTACAGTTGACATGTGGTATTATTTTATATTAGTGTCAGTATACAGCATAGTAATATTTATGTAATTCATGCAGTTGTCCCCCGATTAGTCTAGTACCCACCAGGCACTGTACGAGTGCATAGCTATCGCAACATTGTTGACTATATTCTCTGTGCTGTGCTTTACATCCCCATGACTATTTTGTAAATACCAATTTGTGTTTCTTAATCCCTTCACCTTTTTCACCCAGCTCCCCAACCCCTCTCCCTTCTGGCAACCATCAGTTTGTTCTCTGTATCTATGAGTTTGTTTCTGTTTTGTTCATTTGTTCTTTATGTTCCACATATAAGTGAGGTCATATAGTATATTTGTCTTTCTCAGTCCGACTTATTTCACTTAGCATAATACCCTTTAGGTCCATACATGTTGTTTGTTGCAAATGGTAAGATTTCATTCTTTTTTATGGCCGAGTAATATTCCATTGTATATTGTACCACATCTTTATCTATTGGGCATTTTGGTTGCTTCCATATCTTGGCTATTGTAATAGCACTGCAGTGAACATAAGGGTGCATATATCTTTTTGAATTCGTGTTTCTTTGGATAAATACCCAGAATTGGGATTGCTAGGTCATAAGGTAGCTCTATTTTTAATTTTTTCAGGAACCTCCAAACCATTTTCCATAGCGGCTGCACCAATTCTCAGTCCCACCAACAGTGCACGAAGGTTCCCTTTTCTCCACATCCTTGCTAACACTTGCTATTTGTTGATTTATTGATGATAGCCATTCTGACAGGTATGAGATGATATCTCATTGTGGTTTTAATTTGAATTTTTCTGATAATTAGTGACATTGAGCACCTTTTCATGTTTATTGGCCATCTGTATATCCTCTTTGGAGAAATGTCTATTCAGGTCCTCTGCCCATTTGTCAATTGGATAGTTTGTTTTTTGGTGTTGAGTCGTATGAGGTTGTTGTTTTTTATAGATTTTGGATATTAACCCCTTATCAGATGTACCATTGGTGAATATTTTCTCCCATTCAGTAGGCTGTTTTTTTGTTTTGTTAGTGATTTCCTTTGCGGTGCACAAACTGTAGTATTTGAAGTAGTCCCATTTGTTTATTTTTTAATTTTTTTCCCTTTGCCCGAGGAGACAGATCAGAAAATATATTACTAAGGGTGATGTCTAAGAGTTTACTGCGTGTGTTTTCTTCTAGGAGTTTTATGGTTTTGGGTCTTACATTTAAGCCTTTAGAATCCATTTTGAGTTTATTCTTACATATGGAGTAAGAAGGTGGCCCAGTTTCAGTTTTACGAATGAATCTATCCAGTTTTCTCAGCACCATTTATTGAATAGACTGTCTTTATGCCAATGTATATTCTTGCTTCTTTTGTCATAGATTAAATGACCATATAGGCATGGATTTATTTCTGGGCTCTCTATCCTGTTTCATTGATCTATGTATTTGTTTTTATGCCAGTACCATGCTGTTTTGATTATTATGGCCTTGTAGTATAATTTGACATCAGGTAGCATGACACCTCCAACTTTGTTCTTCTTTTTCAAGATTTCTGTGGCTATTGGGAGTCTTTTGTGGTTTCATGTAAGTTTTAAGATTAGTTAGTTGTTCTAGTTCTGTGAAAAATGCCATTGGTATTTTGGTAGGGATTGCATTAAATCTATAGATTGCTTTGGGTAGTATGGACATTTTTATGATGTTATTTCTTCCTATCCATCAGCATGGTATGTGCCTCCATTTATTTGTATCTTTTTCAGTTTCTTTCTTCAGTGTCTTACAGTTTTCCAAATATAGGTCTTTTACTTCCTTGGTTAAATTTATTCCTAGGTATTTTATTTTTTTGATGCAGTTATAAATAAGATTGTTTTCTTAATTTCCTTTCTGATAGTTTGTATTGGTGTATAAAATGTACCTGATTACTGAATATTAATTTTGCTGAATTCATATATTCTAATAGTTTTTTTGTGGAATCTTTAGGGTTCTCTCTATACAGAATCATGTCATCTGCAAATAATGACAGTTTTACTTTTTCCTTTCCAATGTGGATGACTTTCATTTAGTTCTCTTTTGTGATTGCTGTGGCGAGGACTTCCAATACTATGTTGAATAAAAGTGGAGAAAGTGAACATCCTTGTCTTGTTCCTTACCTTAAGGAGAGCACTTAGCTTTTCCTTGTTGAATATGATGTTAGTTGTGTGTTTGTCGTATATGGGCTTTATTATGTGGAGGTATGTTCCCTCTATTCCCACTTTGCTGAGAGTTTTTAATCATAAGTGGATCCTGGATTTTGTCAAACCCTTTTTCTGCATCTATTGATATAATCATATGATTTTTATCTTTCATTTTGTTTATGTGGTATATCGTCATAAAATCTTGGCTTTTTATATTCGTTCCTATTTCAACCCTCCTCTGCTTTCCTGTAACAGGATAGGGCAATTATTTTACCTTTCTTGACATTTCCTATGTGTTTAAGATGTATTTGTCTTTGCCTTTTGGACGCTTTTTGAAATTGAAACTTAAAATGTTAACTACTGTCAACCAGTTCGTTCACTATTATTAGGAATATATTTCTAATACCAAGCAAACCATCTTAAATTCTTCCCTTCTCATTTCTGCCTTTCCTCCCCTCTCAGCCTTCCTCAAAGTTGGTTTTCTTCAACATGTTGTCTTTGATTATCAAACATACTTGTTGTCGTTGTATTATCAAACAAAACATACCTTCCCTAAAGCAAGACCACTTAATTCTTAACTTCTTTTTCCTTTTTTGGGCTCTCTGGATTTATTTCTTTTCTTCTTCTAGACTTCTCTTTCCTTCCAGAGTAAAAGTTCCTAACCTTTTTTCCATTTTCCTAGTCTGAAGCTTTTCTCTACCCATTATCCTGAGGAGAATAATAAAAGGGTCTGGAGGCTGAATATTTTTTAGACATTGTGAGAGAAGAAGGGCTAGATATGAGTATATTATTTTTTAATTCTTGTTAACATTTCTTTATGCTGCAGAATTGTGATCCTGATACTCCTTTTTTAGGATTAAATGGATGTGTTCATACTCATTTTTCCATTGGTTAAAAAAAAAAAAAAAACTTCAGAAATTTTCGCTATGAGAACATGTCAAAGTTTTATTTCAGTCTTGTTGCCAGGGAGAAAGAACGAGGCTGAAGCCGATGCAAAGAGCAGTTAGGTAAGCAAGAAAAGAATACCTGGTTAAAGATCTTTAGACTCTTGACTGACAGCTGAGTAGGTAGATGACTACGTTCCCAAAGTGCTTTTTTAAACTTGTTAAAATTCATCCAAAATGGATTACCAGGAATGTTAATTTTTTCCCGGAAGGAGTTTATAAAAATATTATGCAAAAGTTCTGTTCTAGAGAGTGTTTGGGACACATTTTTCTTTACACCATCCTCTGTTTTATAGTCAAATGTATCTAAGTCCTGTCTTCATGCCTTTGCTAAAGTTATTGCCCTCACTTGGAATGCAATTATTTTACTATTTCTACTGCTCACCTACCTAATCCTTTAAGGATTAGGCTTTATCTTTTCTATCAAGTCAAGTATTTGTCTTCAACCTTCAGTGATACCTGCTTCCCTTAAATGTTTCTTGTAACTTATACAAGCAGTTCCATGAAATTGGAACTTGAAAAATATGCCAGACACAATAACATTATAAGATTTCAGTGTACCGAAATGTTTAAACAACTTATAAAATAACTTTTTTCCACCGTACTATTGACTATCTGAAATTAAGAGTGGAATTATAATAAATATTGTGAGTTTTATGCTGTGTCTGGGCAACTTTGCTCATATGTAATATAGAGATTCAGTGTGATAGCTACTGTTCCAGTCAGCTTTGAGATGCTATAATTTAATTTAAAAATTGTTCACTTTTTAAAATTTGAACGGGTCTTTTTTGGGAGATGTGATTATATAACTTACATTTATATAACTAGAAAACAAACCAACAAACATACTTGTTGTCGTTGTATTATCAAACAAAACATACCTTCCCTAAAGGCTTTCCAGGGTGTCAGAACATGGAATACCTAATCATTACTCAATTCTCCCTCTACTTCAACAATTAAAACAAAGATATAGAGAGTAGATAAGAATGAAAACTTTAGTTTTGTTGAGTATAAAACCAGATGACAATACATGAATGCAACCTGAGTGTTATAATGGCACTTCTACTTTATCTCCCCCAAAATACTCTCATAGCAGATTTGGGCCAGCTAATATCCATTCCTTCACTGGCCGAGAAGCTGGAGCAGAGACTTGTGTCATCTAGGTTTCTTCTTTTTCTGGATGCAGCCAGGTTCTAGTAACAACACTATTTCAACTATGAAGTGGCAACGGTGAGGAGGTGGAGAAAGAGGCAGAAATTTTTACTCAGTAGGAAACTGATGTTGGAAACGTCCTCTTCCGTAGATCAGTGATAATAAGAGGAGTGGAAGAGTTTCCCATTGCAAAGGGAGTTTGTGAATTGGTGCAACATTTCCTTTTTTAGCCTCTAATTTGCAGAAGCATCCAAAGTCATTGACTACATAGGTTTTTATAGTCAAAACTTCTTTACACATGATGCAGTTATAGCATTTAATCATCTGAGGTCTCAAAGGATTTCAAATATAGGAATTTCTATAATTTTATTGTTTTGCTAATTTTCTCACTCTTTGTTCCTATTTTATTCCACTTCACAATAAAAACAGCCTTGGACAGGAAGATAAGAGCATTTATACTAGCTAATTGTGTTGATATGAGCCTTCTACTTTTTAAATCACTTACGCTTATAGGGCTATTTTTTAAACCACCAGTGGATAGAGCTACCTCCTTTTCTGGCTCCCGTAAGTTACTGTTCACACTACTACCAAACAAAATGGTAGAAACCCTTAAAGCTACAAGTGGAAAGGTGACAAAAAAGTAAAGTATAGGGTTTTGTTTTTTGTTTTTTGTTTTGTTTTGTTTTATTAGTTTCAGATGTACAAAACAATAAAGTGTAGGTTTTTATGTAATACGTCGATAGCAGCAAATGGACTTCAGCATGATTCACTATCTTAGTCATTAATGGTTTCTTGCCTTGACCACATAACTAATGGACACTGCCATAATAGATAGGGATAAACTGTGTCTTTTTCTTACAGTAATTCATTGCTGAGTGAGGTGTTTAGTGTTTACTGATCAATAATATTCACTCAGCCTTTGATTTTCAAGACTGAAGAATTCTATTTTATTTTTTTATTTACTTCTCCAGGCAGATGACTGCAAAATTAGTGATTTTTCAAAAAAGGAAAAAACAACCCACAAAAACAAATCTGTATATGTATTTGTTTTTATCCTTTACTCACTGTGTAGCATATAGTTGCTTAGGAATTATGGTACTGAAGCTTTGCTCTTCCTCAGACTGTCAAAGATTGATATATTTACCATAAGGATCATTCTGCTTTGAACCGTAAATGTTGAATACCTACTATATAGCAAGGTTTTTGTTTTTATGATTTGAAGAAGTAGACACTAGACTTAGAATAATTATTTATGTACTGTTTTGTTTTAGAGTATGTATATACCCTGTTCCTGAAAATAAGACCTAGCTGGACCATCAGCTCTAATGCGTCTTTTGGAGCAAAAATTAGTATAAGACCCGGTCATACTATAGTAAAATGAGACTGGGTCTTATATTAATTTTTGCTCCAAAAGACGCATTAGAGCTGATGGTCTACCTAGGTCTTATTTTCGGAGAAACACAGAAAGTATTCATTTAAAAAAAATGAAATCTCAATTAAAAAAATACCTGACGTCAGACTCTCTGAAAAGTTCTGTTTCCTCAACAGTGTTGAATTCCTTTATGCAAATCATTTCATGCTAGTGTATAATGATATACGCTAACCTCTTCTTGAAATCTTTCAGGACTAGGTCAGCATAGTTTGGATAACTGTCTCGAATATCAAGGTGTGAATTGTCACTGAAACACTGACGTGTCTATAAAGGGAGTGTACTCTGTTATTAAGTAGGCCTTTATAACCATGGTTTTGAGACAGTTCTGTGTTTACTTAAAATCTGTGATCTTTGTGTTTATTCAAAGTTGAATTCCAATCCCTTACGTACATAACCTAGATGGCAATTACTGCTCCCTCTTTCTCTAGAGTCTAGACCTATACTGTCCATTATGGTAGCAGCTAGCCACATGTGGCTGTCTAAATTTAAGTTGAATTAATTAAAGTTAAATGAAATTAAAAATTCAGTCCCTCAGGTACACTGGCCACATTTCAAGTGCTGAGTAGCTACATGTAGCTAGTGACTACTTTAGTGGACAGCACAAAAGAACATTTCCATCATTGCAGGAAGTTTTAACACTGGTCTAGATTATGTGGTAGGGACTGTGAGGTTGTGCAGAGAAGAGATCTATGTAGATCTATAAATTCCACCTTCTTAATAAGTAGAACACCATATCCCCAGAGTGTGCCTGTAATTAAGTCTAGGCAAGTCTTTTCATGGGACTTGTGGGAACAAAAAAGAAAGGCTGTGAGTACGAAAAGCATTAAGCTTCACACCAGGAGAAGCAGGCAGCATTCTGAGGGAAGGGAATGATCAGGCCCCATTTGGTGGAAAATAATACCTGGTTAGAAATCTTAAGAGTTGATTTGTAGTTTGAAAACTGGAAACGATATTTGAGTTAAGCTGTTTCTCTGCTGGTAAAACGAAAACTTCTAAAGGTAAATGAAATATATCTATTACTAAAACAATTTTCTGTATATTAAAGGTTCAGAGTCCAATCAGGAAAACAGATACCAATGTAGTAATTTCAAGCAGAGGGGCTTTAATAGAGAAATTCATTTCAAGGTTGTTGTTAGAAGGGCTAGAAAAGCAGAAGAAAAATTCAAAAGATTAATAGCGCCAGAAAAGCACTTACTACTCTGGTCTGGAGACGCAAAAGAGAAAATAGTATTACCCAGCGTCCAGAATCACTGCTTACTTGAAAACTATATTTATGTTCAGCTTTTTATTTTTAACTGGTCTCATTTTTGTTGCAGTAAGTAAAGTTTTTCTTTTCATTATGTAATAATAGCATTATTATTATATCTGAAATTCAGGAAAAGTTAAATCCATTCTTTTGTGGAACCAGAGTGTATCTATAGAGGCAGGCAGGGTATTTTGTAAAAGGAAATCAGAGTTAAGGCTAGGATTGGAGTTAATGGTTTTGTCCTAAGACCTAGGTAGGAAATGGCTTTGGACAACATCAATTTGAAAATTTAAGGGTAGGCAATACTAGGAATCATAAGGTTAATTAGTGTGGGTGTGAGGGCTGAATTCAATGGATTGTGAGAACAGTTGGGTCAGATAGGTGAGATTTGTGGTGGTCCTTGACCTTTAGAGTGTCATCACTGTTTGCCTGATGTGTCACTAAGCGGTTTCATTCAGCTACAAATAATAGACTCCAAATAGTAGCTTAAACACACAAGGATTTATTTCCTCATATATATGTAGCCCATAGTGGGCAGTTCAGGGCTAGTATGGTGCCTCCATGAGTCCAAGACCCGGGTTTATATCCTTCTGTTCCACCATCTTCAGCAAGTGACTTCATTCTCATACTGACCTCATGCCCTTGGAATAAGTCTGATAGAATAAAAGGCCTCTTGCAGCTGAGTCAAGTCCCCTTTTTGGAAGTCTTCCAAGAAGTTCTACAATCGCTTTTGCTTAAATCTTACTAGAAACAACTCTGTTTAAACCTACATTCTAAGGAGGTAGAAAAATTAGTCTTTTATCATAGGATGGCAAATCAAGGTTCTATTTTTTTAATTTTTGGCCACCTTTTGGGTAAAATATTTTGTTGACATTTAATTTCGTCTATTATTGGTGAATTATGTATTTTTTTTAGTAATTTCTTCACAGTTTGCAACATATATTTTAAGTTTTCATAGATTACCTTCAGGTAATATGCCATTTTACATTTTTAAGAACATTACAGCAATATGTATCTACGTGTTTATAAACTTCATGTGTTATGGTTCACCAGAGAAGTGGAAACCCCATGTATGTCCTATATATAAAGAGACTTATTATGAGGAAGTGGCTCACATGATTATCAAGACTGAGAAATCCAAAGATCTTTAGTCAGCAAGCTGGAGACTCCAGAGTGCTGATGTTATAGTTCCAGTCCAAGTTCCAAGGCCTGAAAAACAGGAGAGCTGATGGTGTAATTTCCAGCCCAAGTCCAAAGACAGGAGAAGACTGATGTCCCAGCTCGAAGACAGGCAGAGAGAAAGAGAGAATATGAATTCCGCCTTACTTAGCCTTTTTGTTCTATTTAGACCTTCAACAGATTGGATGAGGCCCACTCTCATTGGGGAGGTCAGTCTGCTTTACTCAGTCTACTGATTCAAATGTTAACCTCATCCAGAAACAGCCTCACTGACACACCCAGAATAATGTTTATCCAGATATCTGGGCACCTTGTGGCCCGGTCAAGTTGACACAAAATTAACCATCATACACCACCATACGTTTTTGTTATTTTTTCTTTAAACCTTCTTTTCTCTTCTGAGAGGTTGTGTAACTCTAAATTTCCATCTGATGTCATTTCATTCTACGGTATGTTCCTTGTTTTGTAGTGCTGGTCTGTTGTCTGTGAATTCTTTCGCTTTTTAAGATTTTTTCTTTATGTCTGATTTTCATGATTTGGTTGTAATACACTTTCGTATGGTTTTCCTCATAGTCCTTCTGTTTGGTGAGCTTGATGTATCTGTGCATTTATAGTTTTCTATCAACTTTGGAAAAATTTTAACCTTCAACTATTTTTATTTTATTTTACCCCTCCCTCTTTCTTCTGAGATTTCAATTAAATATATATTGCTTGATACTGTTCATGACCCAGAGCTGATATAGGCTCTTTTTTTTCTGTTTTTGTTTCATTTTGTGTAGTTTTCTATTATATCTTAAAGTTCACCTTTTTTTCCTGCAGTTTATAATCTGCTGTCAGTCCCATACTTTGTGTTTTTCATTTTAGAAATTATACTTTTCGTCTGTAGAAGTTTGATTTGGGTTTTGAGTTTCTCTCTTATGCTCCTGCCTTCTAGAGTACATTTATAATAGCAGTTTTATCATCCTTGATTTATAATCCTATTATCTGACGTTTGTGCACTATTTCTGTTTGATTTTTTTTTCATTCTGATTTGTATTTTCCTGCTGCTTTGCATCCCTCATAATTTTTATTGGATACCAGATATTATGATTTTACATAGTTGGGTGCTATACTTTTTCCGTGTTTCTTTAGATATTTTTTGGCTTTAATCTGGTATGCAGTTATTTGGAATTGGTTTGTTCCTTTTGATATAATCATTGTTAGAGTGGTTGCAGGACAGCCTTTAGTTTAGAGCTAATTTATTCTTACTACTGACATCCAAAGGATTCCACCTGATTCCCTCTCTGTTTGGAGTTCTTTCTACTTTGACTGGTCCAGTGTGATCTTTGAGCATGTTCTACCTATTTCTTTCTGATATTTCTTTTCCTAGCACTATAGTTTAATTACACGCACACATAGATCAGTACTCAGCCAAAGATTTGAGACAACTCCTTTGTAGCTTCCTTCTCTCTGGTACTTTAATCTGCAAAGTCTAGCTATCTCAGACTCTCCTACTCTGAACTGTTTCCTTAACTCAGCAAGATTGGTGGACTATGTTTCGGTACTCCTAGCACTGAGACCTGGAAGCTCCAGGCTGTAAACTCAGGCACTTGTAGGATTACCTTGTTTCCTTTTTCATAATGATCACTGTCCTGTGCTGCCCATTGTCCAGTGTCTGAACACTGTGGTTTAATATATTTTGTTCATTTTTCTAATTAATTAAGGTGAGAGGGTAAATGTGGTCACTCTTATTCCATTATGATCTGAAACAGAAGTCTTAACCATTATTCCTCCCTCCTACAACCTACCTGAGGAATCTAACTTGAGAAGAGGAAAAGGTACAACATATGATTTGAAAGTTTGTCACATAACCTTTCCTCACCCTAGTCTGTTGAAAATGATTTGAAAAATTGACTCCAGAAACCGGACATTATTATGGTGATGCATTTGGATATGTGGTAATACTTAAATATATTTCTTTCTGCATAGCCATAGATGTAAATCACTGACTCACTCAGTGAAGCCATTGATTTTATAAACAAAAATATAGGATATGCAAGTGATGAACTGATTATCAAATTTTTATTCAGAATGTTACCTTAAATTCTAAAAGTGCAAAGCTGTTTGTTATAAAAGTATACCTGCACTTACCAAGAATTCTACTCCTAGATATTTAGAGAAAGAGAAATGAAAGCAGATGCCCACACAAGACTTGAATTGAATATTTATAGTAGCTTTTTATTCACAGTGACCCCCAACTGGAAACAGTTTAAAGTTCATCCATATGGATAAATGGAATACTACTCACCAATTAAAAGGAATATATTAGTAATACACAGAATAACATGGATTAATTTTAAAAATATGCTGATGAGCAAAAGAAGTAAGACACAAAACTATCCATATGAAACCCTTTAAAAGGCAACCAACTAATATGTAGTGATAGAAATCAGAGATGTGATTGCCTAAGGTAGGAGGTAGGTAAGTATTGAGTGTAAAGGGTCACAAGGAAACTGTGGAATCATGGAATGTTCTATATCATGATTGGTACATTAGTTGCACAGGTATTGTCAAACCTCGTCAAACAATACTTTTAATGTCAAAACGCAACAAACTGTACTCATAAAGTATGCTTTTCATTTTATACATAAATTATACCTCCAAAAAGTTGACTTCAAAAAACCACAGTAAATGGGTTTAACAAATAACCTAGAAATATTGGCTGAAATCTGATATTTTGAAATAATATATAAACATACATATACCGGGGTGCCAAAAAAAAATTGTATACACATTTTAAGAGATGTTATATATGCTAAAGCAGCAGTTCGCCATAATCAGAAGGTCTAGATGCTGATAGTAACCACTTTGAACACCTCTTGTAATTGCAGAAGTCAAACGTGACTTGTATTCATCTTTTGTTATCAGTATATATTGAGTATTACAATTAATAGTTTTATCCTTTCTTAAAATGTCTATACATTTTTTGCCACCCTCTGTATATATGTAAAACACAAATTATATATGTGTAAAACACAAATATTACCAACCTGGATTCTGATTCTTTTCTAAAATACAGACTTCTTTTCAACATTTTAGTTTCTTACTGTATAAAATGAGACAGTTAGGTTAGAAATTCTGGCTATTAAAAGGAAGAAGTTAATACTTTTAAAAGTTAATCTTTTAAAAAAATTGACTTAAAATTTATTCCAGAAATCTTCCTGCCAAATCTGTGGAAGAAGCTTTACGTCACCGACAAGAATATGACGAAATGGTGGCTGAGGCTAAAAAACGAGGTATAAAATTTAACTCCAATTCATAAATTTACTGATTTCAGCAGGAAGGTGATTTCAACACTGTTAGCTCAAGATATATTTTTAAAATATATTACACAGCTATATATATACTTTTAATTTATGCCTTTTAAACAACTGATATTTTCTCTTTGACTTAAGTGATTAGAACATTATAATAGTATCCAGTTCTATTTTGTGGCACTATTTTGGAAATGAAGTTAATTCTTTAATGTTACAGTAAACCTTTAAGGCCAGTTATATCTTTCTCAGAGGCCTAATTATTTAAACATAGGTTGAGTATGTTTTACTGTACAGAATTTGAAATATTTCTAACATACGCAGCAAATTTTAATTGACTCTCGACACTGACTTTACTATTTAATTAATATTTAAGATAGTTATTGATAAGTAGATAAAAACACCATGATATGATAGGAATAACATAGAATTGGGAAATCAGAAGATCATAGTTTTAATCCTGTTTGATACTTACCTGGGTGTGACACTGTAAGTAGACCTAATATTGGTTTCCTCATCTGTAAAGTGTTGGGGGAGCAGGTCAACTAGATCTGGGCTTTCAAGTCCCTCCATCAATACTTTTTTTTTAAAAGCAGTGGAATCCTCTCCATCGAAATCTTGTATAGAATCTGAATACATGAAACCAATTTTAAAAAGTGAAACTGCCTGCTTAGACTCCTACTTGCCCCTTACGACAGTTTCAGAGGCACATGTGAAACACAAATTGAGAGCGCTTTGGCTAGCTGATCTCTGAAGTTCCCACTGGTTCTAAAATTACCTATAACTACATATAATTATATGTACATTTGTGTATACATACACACATACATATGTGTGTGTGTGTGTGTGTGTGTGTGTGTGTGTGTGTGTATATATATATATCTTCCCTATTTTTGAGGTATCTCTTCTTCCGAAATTGTGACTTCTGATTTTTAGAGGGATGTTGTGTGGATGTGTGTGTGTTAGGGGGATTTTCAAATTTCAATCCAATTTGTAAAGTGAAGCATCATACTAAAAAGGGTTTACTATAATAGCACCATTGGCAAAATCATTTTTTAGTGTTGTTTTTATGTGAGGAAGTTCATAAACCCATCATATTAAAAAAAGGGTATTGGTTAGTTGCTCACAGTTGTTTATTTTTTACATAGTTAATGCATGACAAATTTCAGTTCATTGATTAAGTATAAATAGAATACGTAATATAGTAATCTATTTAAATGATTTTTTTCTGGCCTTTATTCCACTTTGTAGAATAGGAGATGTTATTTTAAAATTATATTAATCAAGTTTGTTTTCTTTCTCTTTTTTTCCCTCCTGCTCTCTCCCCTCTTCTACTTTTCCTCTCCTCTCTCTTTTTTCCTTCCTTCCTGTTATCAGAATATTTTTTTGAAAAGCCTCTCTAGTAGACTTAGGTAGCAAGAGAAGGGGGTTTTGATTTAGCTCTTTTGTATTGAAATAATTTTTACTTGTTTAAAACAGAAATTAAAGAAGCACATAAAAGGAAAAAAATAATGAAAGAACGATTTAAACAGGAAGAAAATATTGCAAATGCAATGGTAATTTGGATCAATGAAATACTGCCCAATTGGGAAGTAATGTAAGTAAGCATACTTTTCCTGAATTCCAGTCTGTCTCCAAAGATCTCATGTTACCAATTCTGTACTTTTATTACCGTATTTTGCTCTGTATAACACGTACTTTTTTGCCCAAATTTGTGAGGGAAAAATAAGGATGCACATTATACATGGGTAGTACTAAAAAATTAAAACAGAAGATTTTTTTCCCCTGAAAGTTTGGGCCAAAAACGTGGGTGCACATTATACACAGGAGCGCATTATACACAGCAAAATATGGTACTTCTACCATGTAGCTTGTTCTTTGGCTAAATTATATTGTTAACCAATGTCTGAAAAATTTCATGCTTATTTCTGTGCCTTTGCTTTTATAAACCCCTCAGTCTCTATTACCTACTTCCCTTACTGACCATACTCTATGCCTGTCAGAATTTTACCTATCCTTTCAGACCTATCTGAAATGTTAATCAACTCATGAAACTTTTAATTTTTCCTCAGTTACCATATTTTAAAAATTCTAACATACTATCTGTAGCAAGATGCACTGCTGATGTAATAGCAGGTTTTTGCAAAGAAAATATTAAGTATGTACATTCATTGTAAGATGCATTTACTAAATGTTAAATATAAAAGTGTTTTTTAATATGCTCCTTTCCTAATCAGGAGAATATGTTGTATATATATGATGTTTCCTTTCTGTAATGTCCCATTGTACTTTGAGACTAATATACTTTTTGCTTTACTTTGCCTTTTATTTTTTGATAATATTTTTCTACACGCATTATCTTCCATCTAGACTGGAGGGTAGGAGATGTCTTCTATGCCTAGTATAGGATATGCATTGGGAATTTGTTAAATATTGGACAGTGTGACATATATTACCTTAGGTTCTTTACATAAGTAATTGCATTTGATTCTGACAACCTTTACACCCACTTATCTTACAGGGAATCTCAAGGCCAGAAAGGTTAAGTGATTTGCCCAAGGTTATACAATTAATGAGTGGTTAAAGCAGATTTGAACTTAACTCTTTCTGACTCTAAAGCAGACTACACTGCCTCTTAAAGACTAAGGCCTTACCCGTAGTAAATATTTTGTGATTTTCTTTTTGGTACTGAATTGACAACAAAATTTTATGTTCCTTTTATCCTGTTTTTGCATAATTGTTCACATATTTCTGATTCTCTCATTTTATCAGTGTAAATGGCAGATATAAAAGGCAGTTTCCTTTAAATTACTATTGTCTCACTTTAGGGTACTATATATTTTTTAGGTTTTTTGTGGGGTTTTTTTGTTTTGTTTTGTTTTTTTGGCCTACAAGCGTGAACCCAATGGAAAGAATGCATCACATATTTAACTCTCTATGTTCTTAAAAATCATTCAGTCACTTGGCCATAGACTAGGTAAACCATCATGCAACTAGTATTTTTGGTATAAAAAGTAACTTTCTCCTTTTCTCCCCCTTTAATTCTAGGCGTAGTACAAGAAGAGTTCGAGAATTGTGGTGGCAGGGATTGCCCCCTAGTGTTCGTGGGAAAGTTTGGAGTCTAGCTGTAGGAAATGAACTAAATATCACTCCTGGTTTGTATTCTATATTCAGTTACTCCCACACATGCAAATAGTCATCTTCAGAATTACAAAGCAGATTAGTAGATTGGCCATTTAAAAAGGCATTACCATATATAATGTTATTTTAAGAGCATGCTTCATTCCCCATCCCCTTCTAAAACCTGGTCTGATTTAATAAGTAACTTACTATATTTCGTATTCTCAAAATAAGATCTGTGAGTTTTCCTTTAGTTTACAACCATCACAATATGCTTGATATCCAAATATCTTAACTGTAGATAACTACAAAAACTTCTGGGATTCTAGGTAGCAGTGGATAAATAAGTATATATAGGGAAAAATAATACAGTATAATTATGGAAGGGGTCCCCCTTTATTTAAAAAAAAAAAAGCCACATAAATATTGGGGGAAGTCTAGAAATTTCTTTTCCAACATCATTACCCAAACCAGTCTTTTGGACAATTATTTTTTTGGGGGAGGGGGGATATTTTAAACTTAAAAAACAAAAACAAAAAACAAAAATAAAAAGACTCAAGGAATTGTTTTTATTTTCTTAAGTTTTGTAAAACCTTGATGGATAGGAGTGAAATATAGAGTAGTTTTAATGAAGTAAAAAAAAAAAAAGTTAGGATAGTATCAAATAGGGGGAAATGTAAAATAGTTAAATAAAGGTGCTAAGTAGGTCTGAGTAATAGTGATACTGCTAAAGGATGGTGGCACCACAGAAAGACATGGGGACTCTAGTATAATAATATAAATAATATACTGTTACTGTTACTTAAAATATTTATTTACATATTTATTGTAAAAGAGTCAAGCAATAAAATACAACCTGTATATTTCTTCCATCTCTTCTACCTAAATTCTGGCTTTTGATCCTACTATAAGTACAAGTAAGCAATTTGGTATATATTCTTCCAGATATTTTTTCTGTGTACATAAAAAGTGTGTTTCTATGTGTGATGATTTTTAAGGCTACTCTTTTTCTTCCTTTTTCCCCACAAAAGAGAAGTTTATACCATGAGATTATTCTATGGCTTGCTGTTTTTCATGCTGTAATCTGTCCTGAACATACTTTCATGTCATTACATACAAGTGTACGTTACATGTGCTATAGCTGCACTATATTCCACAGTTTGGCTGTATTAGAATTTATTTAACCATTTTCCTAGTGATAGTCAAATCAATGACATATAAGTTAAAAGAATTTCAAGGTACGGTATTTTACCTTTCAAATGAAAAGTGATTAAAATGAATGAGAATTACCCACATAAAATGTGACTAAAAATAATTTAGGACCATTTACCAAAAGCCTCAAAAAACATAACTTTTGAGCTGCTTATTCCAGTTCTAAGAATCTACTCTAAGGAAATAATCAGGATTGGGTGCAAATTTTTCAATAAGTGTGTTCATTGCAGCAGTCTGCTTTTTATACTGGGGGTGCCAAAAAAATGCATACGCATTTTAAGAGATGTTATCTTAAAATGCCTATGCATTTTTTGACACTTTCCACCCTCTGTATATCTCGACAGATTACAACAATAATCAAAATGTTTACATTTAAGTTCTAAAAGTGATGCCAACTTTGAATAGCGTGATTATGTATGATTTTTAAAATTAATTTTCACAAATGTCTGGTAATGAACATGTTATTTTAACCAGACTTTTTAAAAAAATTTTAAATATAGAATTTAGAGGAAAAATTTAGAGTTTTAAATTTAGCTAGAAACGGTTAGATTCTACATGACTTAACTGTTCTTTCCTGAGGTTTCTTTTCCCTTCTGTGCTTAGAACAGATTAAAAGGAAATGTTTTTTACATTTTAGTTAGAACTTTCAGTTAGATAATTAAAACCCTGGATATTAAGGTGTAATTGTTCTTAAAGCATTAGGAATCTGTTTTGCATACAGATAAGGCAATAAAGTCTTGGTGACTATTTTAAGTTTTATTTTGTTTGCAGTCTTGTTTTGTTGAAAACTTTAGATTGTTAGGTATCCTCATAACTTAGTCATTAAAATATTGACTAGTTGGTATTAACCTTTTGTGATACTATACTCAAAAAGTTCCTTTTTTAAGCTTGAAATTTATAAAGTTTGTAACATAACTGCATCATTTATTTTCAAAGTAATTTTAGGTTTTCTCTACTAAACAATTAATGTATTCAGGAATGTGTATTCCCTTCTCTTTTCATTAGTGGTGGGAAGGAAGCTAAATTTCGATTGAATTAAATCTACTTTTGATAATCTTGTTTATTTTCAATGGCTCTAGAAGTTTGACTTTTTATCTGTTGTATTTGTTTTAATCATGACATTTATAATTATTAGAGAATAGTAATTAAGAATAAGGTTCCTAATGTCAGTCAAATACGGTTCAAATCTTGGTTCTACCATATATTAGGCTTGTGACCTTGGGCAAATTACTTAACATCTAGAAGTCTTAGTTTTCTTCATCTGTAAAATGGGGATAAGATTATTAGTTATCTCATAGGATTTTTCTAAAAGTTTTTTGTGATAATAAACAAAATTATAGTGAAACTGAAATTTGCTGAGAATGTGTACAGTTTTCTGAGAATGTGCATCATTGTCAGAAAATCAGAAAATGAAATATATACTGATCTCAAGGTATTTTCTGTTAAAGTCCAAGACGTATCTGTAAGTCTCCTTCAAGCTCTACATTGATAGGTTCAAAATAAAATAAGTATGACATGCAGAGTCAAGCAAAGGGTTGAACTGAGATGCATGTCTTCTTATTGTAGATAAGTACTGTAAATCTTCCCTGGAGAGATGTCCTTTGATGTTTTGAAATGTATTACCACATTTTTACTGTTGAATCAATTTTGTGACTTCCAAAGATGATGGATTTGTTTGGTGAGCCTTTCTTTTTCCAAGACAGTTTTAAAATTTGGGTAGAATAGTGAAGCTGGACCTGGCTTGGAAGCAGTTTGAAATAAAAAAGTATCAGCTTCAATTTGGTACCAGATTACTGCAAAAAAAATTGTATATCTACATTTAAAAATTATATCCATCTCTTATACCAAATCGTTGATGGAGTGGGGCACAAATATAGTAGAAATTTTGAGTTTGATTTTTTAAAAAATTTCTTCTTTCCAAACCATTAATAGTAATGAAAAGTGAACAGTAAGAAGAAGAGATCAGAATAATAAGAATCTGTTTGAAATACATCGATTTCATCACTTATTTTATAATGATCTAATTCTTGGCAATGTAAGAATACTTATTATGGTACAGTTATACATTAGAATACTGTGCAGTTGTTAAAACTAAATTAGATTTATTCTATTAATCTGTAACAACTTCCAACATAATAAAGCAAGATGCAGATCAGCACTGTAATTAATATTTTGCTTAAAATATTTGCTTAAACAAATGTCTTCGTTTAAAAAAATGACTATGTATATATATCTGCATGCATATTTCATCTTTAGGGCTCTGGTATGCATAGTTGCATCTGAGGGAAGGAAATTTATTTTTCACTCTATACTGTTTTGTACTGTTTTAATTTTTTTTTAAATCATGTTTCATGTATTACCTTTAAAAAGAAACAAAATTTTTATAAAGATCAACTGAAGCCAAAAATGTTCTTGATATTTTGTACAATATATAAATGTTGATATTTGGACAAGACATATTTTTTGCTGTTCCTCTGTCATTGAAATTTTTGTATAATTTAAATTATCTGTAATGGTTAGTAGAAATAGAAAGTAAAGACAATTAAAATTTGAGAATTAAGAAAAAAATTTCAATTTTTCTGTTCTTGAAATTTTAATGAGATCCTGCATGTGGAAGTATAGAGTGGTAGTCTCAAAAAGTGATTGGGCACTTAGAGTAAAAAGTTAGGGGGAGAGATCTTATGCATGTAGACTCTGACCAAGTCTGTGTGAAGTTTAGGTAGCTTTGGATAGCTTAGGTAGCTTTAGATAGCAATATAATAATGAAGAAACCAGTTTCAAGAGAGAAGGAAAGCAAGATCCAGCATTTATTGAGGGTCTGTAAGGCGTTAGGAGCTCTACAAATGATCTTCTTTAATCATCAGTAACCCCATGAGTAGGTATTATTCTCCAGTTTACAGATGAAGAAAGCCAAGTTCCAGAGTTATCAGGTGACTTTCATGAAGTCCCACAGGTAGTAAGTGGCAGAGCTGGAATTTGAATCTAGGTCTGACTGACTCCAAAAATCATGTTTCTGCTATTCTACAACTATAGTCCTTTAACAGAAGCATCTCTTCCTGCCTCATACATACATTCTATATTGTAGCTATTTGTATGACCACTCTGCAGTATTTTTATTTGCTATATTTATAGTTGTGTAATGTATAGTTTTAGTAGAATCAAGTGCTTCAATTTGCCACATTTTTCATGCCTGCTACATAAGGGACCTATAATAGGATTTGTTTTTTATTTTTAAGAGTAAAAATAAAAATATGTGAATATATTTCTTCCCTATTATTTATGGCTTTTTGTTGTTGTT
Source organism: Rhinolophus sinicus (assembly GCF_036562045.2). Classification (NCBI taxonomy): domain Eukaryota; kingdom Metazoa; phylum Chordata; class Mammalia; order Chiroptera; family Rhinolophidae; genus Rhinolophus; species Rhinolophus sinicus. Next base: position 27,820,289 of record NC_133757.1, on the reverse strand, counting down.
TTTCTCCCAGAACTTTATGAAATCTTCCTATCAAGAGCAAAAGAACGGTGGAAAAGCTTCAGTGAAACAAGTTCAGAGAACGATACAGAAGGTGTGATTATTCTTTTTAATACAAATTTCTAGATGAAAATCCTGTCACTGAAAACAATAGTATGACATTTACTGTGTGTCAGGAACTATAGTAATTGCTTTACATACATTATCTCCTTTAATGTTAATAACTTGTTAGGTAGGTAGTATTATCCTGAATGATACAAGTGGAAACTGAAGCTGAAAGTAGTTAACTTGTAAGCAGTGAAACTATGATGTAATAAACCCAGGTCCTGGGGCTCCAGAGCCCAGGATTTAATCGCAACAGTAAGATTAATGGGTGGAGTATTTTTTGGCCAACTCTTTCTTAACTTAAACATGGATGATCTTCATACCTCACTTGTGACTTCCTGTCTCCTCTCTCACTGACTTGCACTCACTCCCTAGTATGTTATTTATAATTGTTGTCATGCCTTAATCTTTGTTCATTTAATTCATTTATAGACCCCCATCTTTCCCTCCACTCTCATCATGTTTTTTCCTAATCATTTTGGAGAAAACAGGAACAGTTTTGTTTTTTGTTTTTTTCTATTATCAGAGATTATTGAAATTAGGTAAATTTTTTCAATTATCTCTTGTCCTCGAATAATGAAATGGAAAGCTATTTGTCTGCCAGTCACTTTTCTTTGTACATTTGTTCTGCTTCATAGAAAACAAATTCTTCCCTTGCTTGTAAGTGAAACTCTTAAAATGAACATGGCTTGGGATGGAGAAATGGTGCACATCTCAGAGTGGTTTTCTATGAGTATGTAAACAACTCTTAAATTCCTTGATACTCTTTTTTTCTGTTTTAGTAAAGTGAACAGTAGGTTGGGGAAAATTGACTAAACTGGTTTAGAGAGAAGACTTAATTTCGATATGGGCTCATGTAAGCATCATCCTAAGACCTTTTACCTACGTCAGGTATTTGTGGGAAACTGAAGGTGTAAGGAAGATGAAAATGTAACTGTTTCGTCATTCCTTTTAAACTCATTTTTATGAAGTATTGAAAGTATAAGCATTAAAATTACAAGTATTTGCTTCTGAGATATTTTGTCATGATTAACATAAGTTATACTTTAGTAGAAATTAATTGAATATAAATGAAGAATTGTTCCAATCAGTAGCAATGTTCTATTTAAATTACTGTTTTCTTATTTCCTGAATGTTTATAATTTGCAGTTGTCATTTAACTTTTTTGGTTATTATCTTTCCAAATATTACGTCTACCCCATCTCTCCTTTTTCTGGGGCTCCAGTTACATGTATGTTAGCTCATTTAGCAGTGTCACACAAGTCTTTTATACTTAAAACAAATTTTTTTCTGTGCCTCAGTTTAGATGATTTTTACAGACCTGTAATCCAGTTCACTAATCTTCTTTTTTTCTATATGCAGTCTATTAAATCTGTCCAATGAGTCTTTAATTTCAGATATTATACTTTGTAATTCTAGAATGTCCACCTCGTTATTTTTGTAGATTCTGTTTCTTTGTGGAAATTCTTCATCTTGCCATCTCATACATTTCCTCCCATCTTTTCCTCTATTTGATATATAGCAAATAATGCTCTTGTTTGTTAATTTCAGTACTGGATTATCTGCAGGTCTCCTTCTATTGGCTGTTTTTCCCCTTGATTAGAAATTATATTTTCATGCTTCTTTGCATTATCTTAAAATTTTTAATTGTATGTCAGTCATATATAAAAAGAATGTATAAGCTGAATCTGATGTTTCCCCTGCAAAGGAAGCATGTTCTTTTGTTAGCAGTTGGGTCATCGCCTCAGTTCAGTCAGTAACCGAGCTAGGTTGGAGCATGGTTGCAGCTTTAGGTAGACTTAGTTCATCTCTAGTTTCAAATTTCTTGATGGGAAGAACTGTCCTATTTTGATTACAGGCTCCTTCCTCTATGAGACTCTCTCCCAAGGACCATATGATTTTGGGTGATTTCAATTTGTCTTTTCAACCTGGTTTTTTGCAGTACAGTAGCACTCAGTAAAAGTCCCATAGGAGGAAATCAGGTACACCTCCAGGCTTTATCTATCACATCAGTCTTACCTGGCTATGAAAAGTTCTTTTGGTTTCTCTTTCCCCAAGCAGAGTACCTTTGTCTATAACATGCTCAATCCTGAGTCCAGGCCCAGACTTGGGAGGTGCCCCAAGAAGAAAAATGGCCACTGGTATCACTCAGCTAGGAAGGGCTCTTCATTCCTGAGATTTAATTCTCAACCTCTCTGTGTACACAGCTCTCTTGTACCTTTTAAAAGAAACATGTAATATTTGAAATGTGTTTGTTTTTTCCTAGTTATTGTGGGAGCGATAGTTTACCTACTGTCAAAAAAAAAAAACCCTACGTTCTACCCTCTGTCTTCTATAAAAATTGGAAGTGGAAATCCTTCACTATACATCTTTCTGATAAATATAGATATTTTCTTCATCTAAGATGCTCTAATAGAGTTCAAGCAAAAGCTATGTGGCATTTCTTTAAACTTCTTGATTGTTCAGCTTTTAACTTTCCTTAAGTAACGTATATGCTATATGATCATTCTGTGTTTACAAGAATGAACTGGGTGTAGCCAACTAATCACTTTCATTTTATCTATCTGGCAAATACAGGTATATCTGTTGCTGATCGGGAGGCCAGTCTGGAATTAATTAAGTTGGATATATCCCGTACATTTCCATCTCTCTACATCTTTCAGAAGGTGGGAGTTTCTAACTAATTTTTAACTACTTTTTTTTAATCCAAGGGAACAGATTCTCTAAATTCATAGCTACTGTTTTTTAAAAAGGCAAAACTATAGAAATTGGTGAACTTGATATAAAAAGTGTGAAACTAGTAGAAAAAGTAATTATTTTATTCTACTGACTGAATGCATTGCAGTTAGCATAGCACATATACCTTTTATGTAGTAGGTGCTAGATGAATTTTTATTAAGGTGAATTTCTTTTATTTTTTATTCTGTAAGATATTTGCATTTTAGCATTTTTGCCTAGTAAATTGTTAAAATACAAAGAAATTTGTCCCAAAACTTAAACTTTTTTCAGAATTACTATTGAAATAGGAAAAGGTGTTCTTTTTGTGCAGAGGCTGTTATAAAGTTGCTTATACTTTATGAGAAATGATTACATTTTACGGGTACTTTATATTTGACTCAAATCTTTACACATCAAATTCCTCTCTTTAGATTGATAAGACAAAATTTTTTACCATTAAGATTAAAATTATTAATCATAATTTAGTGTAGCTTGATGGTATTTTTTTTTTGCTGAAATTGTGTTATATAAAATTAAACAATCTGTTTTCATCATAATCTTATTGTCCCAAAATCTAGAAGTCTTTGAAATTATACATACACTATATAGCTTATATCCATCAAGTGAGTTTGTCTGACTTTTTTTATTGTTCAGGATTCAGGTCTTTATTTATTAATTGTTTAGAAAACATTTTAGTAGAGTGCATTTAGAATATTTCTGACAATGATTAAATATACTAACTAAAACTAGTCACTTAGGAAATGCTAGAGTTTATTAACATGTTGTTTGAGAATTAACTTAGAGTCAATTATTTGTATAGTTTGACATTTTGTTTTTCTCTCCTAAGGGTGGCCCGTATCATGATGTCTTACACAGTATCTTAGGGGCATATACATGTTACAGACCTGATGTTGGTTATGTAAGTATTTGTTTCAATCTGTTTTTTGAATATAAACATTTAATCTTAGATCTAAGTATATTATTTTGTGTTAGCTCCCAAATGTGTGGACCTCTGTGTCTTTTCTTCTTGGACCTATCAACTTACCTAGCCAGAGCGTCATCTTTCCATCTCCTACTAGAGGCTTATGAGACTGGCTGCCAGCTCTTGGGGAGAGCAACTTGGGATTTCTAAACTTTTATTGCCACTGCTGTAGGTGTGGTGCCTCATCTCCTTCTCCCTAACCTGCCTTTTCCTGACTGTACCTCCAGAAATAAACTTCTTATGTACTGCCAGGTTGAGGGAAGGATAGGCACCTGTCTCTTGGATAGGTCAGGGGATTTGCACCTTTTACAGATTATCAGCCGATCCTAATTTTAGCCCTACCTTCAATTTCAGAGGTACCTGATGCCTTCAGTTCCTGAGCCTTCCAGATTTTGTGGCTAAATTGGCTTGTTGCTTATTGGCTTTTTCCTCTGCAGATACTTTAGTTTTAACATTCTCCATTTAGTTAAATTAAAATTTCTAAAATGTTATTATCTACTATTTATGTATTTTTTATTTTCTTTGTCCTCCTAGGTTAATATTTTTTTCTTTACTGTCAGTTTAGTTGGATTTGGGAGGCAACAAAGGAAAATATGAGTGTTCAATTTGCCATGTTTAACCAGAAGTCATGAAACCATCTTCTCACCTATGTCTTAAAATAGAAGAATTTTTGAGACTGCACCATAGGGTGGCTACCTCGTACAACTTACTCTATTTTGTTGCATGTTTATTTGTATATTTTTTCGTTTATTCATCAGCGCAACAAATTTTTATTGCTATATGCCAGGCATTGTTCTAGGTACTTGAGATACCTCACTGAATAAAAGACACTTACGGTTTAGAAGGAGGAGGAGACAGACAATAAACAACAAACAAATAAATAAATCATGTTATATTAAAAGGTGATAAGTGCTATGGAAAACGCATAGCAGAGTAATAGGGGAAAGTGCCAGATTTGGGGATGGGGCAGGTTGTAGTATTAAAGAATATTGTCAGATAGTCTTTATGGAGAAAGTGAAATTTGAGTGAAGCGTCTAAACTCTCTTGCTTATGTATTCTGTAATAGAATTGTAAGAACATTTTGTAACCCCTTCACATTTCAAGTTGACATTAAAATTTTTTCATCATGAGTTTATTTGTAAAGGGTTTAATTTTTACCATTTATGAAATATTGACATTTTAAAATAAAACTATCTTTTTTAAAAAATGTAACCAGTGGAATTTAAACACTCATGATTTGATATATCATTATCCATTTACAGAAAAATATGAACAAGCTCTTCATTAATATTTTACAGAATACACATTTATTAACTCTTTGAATTTATGTGAAATGACCACCGTATAACCAGTTAGGTTTAACTGGTAATGTTAAGCCTCAATGGCAAGCCAGTCAGCCAAATCAGACTTATTTTATAAGATGAGATAAGAATAATATAAACTATATTGGAATACATATTTCATGATGTAATTTGACAAAATTGTTTGTAGCTGCATTAATGAATAACACATGAATAACAAAACTACAAATAAAAGCACAAGTTTTATCTGTGGAATTTATTTAGTACATCTTGAAAAAATATGGTAATAGTTCACATTCCAGTTATAATTAAAAGGACCAAGGTCACCAATCTATATCGCTATTTTCTTTATTTGTTCTCCTGGGACTTGCCCTCAAGGGCTATGCATTCTTTGAGAAAAGGTGTGATATAGAAGAAGTAAGGTCACTAAATAAAAATTGTTATTACTCATCTCTATTCAAATACATAATGGAATTCATATTTTTATTCATTTATATGACAGGGAAGCCAGAGACTTTCCCCAAAGAATATTTGGAATTACCCTTTTGTTTCACATTTCATGCCTCAGAGAAGTTCACCATAGTATATTTTGTAACGGGTGAGGACTGTGGCTTTTCTCATCCATTGCACTGTGAATGCAGTGATATTCTCAGGCAGATCATGTTTAGAAAAGAAAACATGTAAATTGAGGATCTGTAAAATGGATTCCCTTGAAATAATCAATGAAAATGTATGGTGTACTCTTTGGAAAATCTTTATGTACCTCCAGGATACATTTATCCCAGTTTAAGGCCTCTGTTGTTTAGCTTGTTGAATTGTGTTAGTTTTTCACCATGAGGAAATGGTTGTAGATTACTACTGAGTAGAGTAAAACACTTGAGTATTGAGTGTCTGTTTAGGTTCTCTGATACAAGCTTTCTCCTTTGAAGCAAGGAGGTAGGTAGGTGGGTATTATTTTGCCTAGATTATATCTACTGGCACATACAGTAAACTGGACTTGAACTATGGTGGGGCTCTAAGGTGGGTGCCTCATAAAAGTGGAAGTGAGAAGACAGACAAAATTTCCCAGTATCTCGGGGTGAGTCAGGAACTATAGACCAGGGCTCAGGCATTACCATAAGAAATTTGTAAGCTTTATAACTTTTCCACATTTTTTTTTCAGTATAGCTCTTATTTCTCTGTAGTGATTATCAGTCAAATCCCTAAAATAAGATCTGTGTGTGTCTGCAAGGATAATAAAGAATAGGGAATCTGAGTAAATTACCTCCTCCCAAGTCCTAGCCAGGCATAGGGGAAGGGAGGAAGAAAAAGTGACAGAAAGTATGTGGCTTACACTGGTGCTTCATTCAACAGGCAAAATTTTATTTCTTAAGCTGGGTGGTCTATGTGAGTATGATCAGTCAATATGGTGAATGTTTAAATTAAAAAAAATTACAGTAAAAGACACATTGTCATTAATTCCCCTCAAAATACACACACCCCCCGTCCCCCCCATCCGCTTCAATCACACTTATCCCATTGTTCTTGCCACTTTCTGAAGCAGTTCTGGAAGTCCTCTTTCATGAGTGTCTTTAGTTGCGCTGTCATGGCTGACTCGATGTCCTGAATGAATCATTTTGACTTTGGGGAAGAGCCAGAAGTCACATGGTGCCAGATCCGGTGAATAAGATGGATAAGGACACACCATGATGTATTTATTTGACAAAGGTTACTGTGTACCAGAAATGATGTGTGACATGGAGCGTTGTCATGATGGAGGATGATTTATGGCACACTTTAAAACACACCTTCTCTCAGCCATTGCTCATACCTAACTGACTGCACCGAACAAGTTCAGACTTGTCACACACTGTTACTAAGGTTTGATTCCATGCTTCCGGTATTGAAGATCTCTGCCTTTCCGTTGGATGGCTCTCATCGTATGTTTTGGTCACAGTGGAAAAGCTCTGTGTCACAAATCGCTTTTGGTATGGCATTTTCTGTCAAATAAAAACATTACAATGTGTCCTCATCCATCTTATTCACTGTCTCTGGCACCATGCGACTTCTGGCTCTTCCCCAGAGTCAAAATGACCATGACAGGTAAATGTTTGAATCGATTCAGGACATCGAGGCAGCCACGACAGCGCAACTAAACACACTCATGAAAAAGGACTTCCAGAACTGCTTCAGAAAGTGGTAAGAACGATAGGATAAATGTGTTTGAAGCGAGGGGGAGTATTTTGTGGGGGATTAGTGACAATGTGTCTTTTACTGTAATAAATTTCTTTTTTAATTTAAACATTCACCGTATTTTATGATCACACCTCGTATATAGGGTGTTTTTTTTTCTTTGTGTGTTTTTGTTTGTTTCTCAAGATTTTATTTTGAAGATCTTCAAACTAACAGAAAAGTTGCAGTAGCTCCACTCCATACCCTCTTCTGGGATCCAGGTAGAGTTACATGTGGCATTTAGTTGTCATATGTCCTTAGCCTCCTTTAATTTAGTTTTTTCTATGGTCATGATAGTGATACTTTTGAAGAGTCATTCCTCATGTTTTCACAATGACCCTTTTTAATAAATTTTAGTAGTATTTTTCGATCATTTCCTCATGATTAGATTTAGGTTATACTTTTTTTTCTAGAAATACTACATAAGTGATGTGCCAGTGAATCACACTGCAAGTTGATAAATACTGTAGAATATTCATAGAAAGTGTAGAGATAACTTCATTTTTCTTGTTTTCTTTTCATGTATACAAAAGAGTTATATATGGTAAATCTAAATGAGCTTTACTAGCTCTATGAATATGCATAAAGTAAAAATTCTAAGCATTGTAATTTTTTAATTGGCAGCAATTCTTTTTTTAATTATATATAAAATATTTGCAATAAACATCATCTTAAGATTCAATAAAATATATTTTTAAATTTATTTTTCAAAGATTTTTTATTAAAATATAGCTAATATACAATATTATATTAGTTTCAGGTGTACACAATAGTTATTCAACATTTATATACCTAAAAAAGTGATCACCATGATAAGTCTAGCAACCATCGGACACCATACCACACTATCACAATATTATTGACTATATTCCTATGCTGTATATTACATCCCTAAGATTTATTTGTGTTATACCTGGAAATTTGAACCTATTATTCCCCTTCACCTTCCCCCCAACCTGGTTTTAATTTTTCAATTATAGTTGCCATTGAGTATTATATTAATTTACAGCATAGTGGTTAGACACTTACATAATTTAAGAAGTGATCCCCCTGACAAGTCTAGTTGTATCCACCTGGGACTATGCATAGTTATTACCATATTATTGACTATATTCCCCATGCTTTACATCCCTATGATTATTTTGTAAGTACCAATGTGTACTTCTTAATCCCTTCAACTTTTTCACCCTGCCCCCAACCCCCTCCCATCTATTACCTCAATAAATCTAGTTAGTACCCATCTGACACCATACATAGTTATTACAATATTATCGACTGTATTTCTTATGCTGTATCCTACATCCCCATGACTACTTTGTAACAACCAACTTGTACTTCTTAATCCGTTACTCTTTTTCACCCACCCCCCCATACCCCCTCCCATCTGGCAACTATCAAAATATTCTCTGTATGTATGAGTTTGTTTGTTTATTTTGTTATTTAGATTCTACATATAAGTGAAATCACATTGCATCTGTCTTTCTCTGTCTGACATACTCCACTCAGCACAATACTCTCCAGGTCCATTCATGCCACTGCAAATGGCAAGAACCCATTCCCTTCCATGGCTGAGCAATATTCCATTGTATATACGTACCACCACCTCTTTATCAGTTGATCCATCAGTGGACACCCAGGCAGCCTCCACATTCTGGCCATTGTAAACAATGCTGCCATGAACATATGGATACACATGTCCCCTTGAAATAGCATTTTGGGTTTCTTCGGATAAATACCTAGTCGTGGGATTACTGGGTCTTTGTTTCTTGTTATAGCCTTTGTTTTAAAGTCTATTTTATCTGGTATAAGTATCGCTACCCCAGTTTTTTTTTTTGTTTTTGTTTTTTTTCATTTTCATTTTCATGAAATATCTTTTTCCATCCCTTTACTTTCAGTCTGTGTGTGTGTCTTTTGATCTGAAATGAGTCTCTTATAGGCAGCATACGAAAGGGTCTTGTTTTCTTATCCTTTCAGCCACCCATCTTTTGATTGGGGCATTTAATCTGTTTTCATTTAAAGTAATTGTTGATAGATATGTAGTTATTGCCATTTTATTATTCATATATTTGATCTTTTATTTTTCTTCTTAAATAAGTCCCCTAGATGTTTCTTGTAATACTTCTGGTGTGGTGGTGATGAGCTCCTTTAGATTTTTCTTGTCTGGGAAGTGTTTATCTCTCCTTAAATTTTAAATGATACTTTTGCTGGGTAGAGTAATCTTGGTTGTAGGTCCTTGATTTTCATGACTTTGAATATTTTATGCCAGTCCCTTCTTGTTTGCAAAGTTTCTGTTGAGAAATCAGTTGACAGTCATCTGGGAGCTCCCTTGTAGGTAGCTAACTGCTTTTCTCTTGCTGCTTTTAAGAGTCTCTCTTTTTCTTTAATTTTTGGCATTTTAATTATGATGTGTCTTGGTGTGGGCCTCTTTGGGTTCATCTTGTTTGAAACTCTGTGCACTTCCTGGGCTTTTATTTCCTTTGCCATGTCAGTGAAATTTTCCGTCATTATTTCTTCAAATAGGTTTTAAGTTTCTTGTTCTCTGTCTTCTCCTTCTGGTACCCCTGTGATCTGAATGTTGGTATGCTTGATGTTGTCCCAAACGCCCCTTAAACTGTCATTGTTTTCTTGGATTTCTTTTTTTTTTTTTTTTCGCTGTTCTGAATGGGTGTTTTCTGCTACCTTATCTTCTAAATTGCTGATTTGGACCTCTGCTCCATCTAATCTACTGTTGATTTCCTCTAATATGTTCTTCATTTCAGTTATTATATTCTTCATTTTTTTAAAATTAAAGTTTATTGGGGTGACAATTGTTAGTAAAGTTACATAGATTTCAAGTGTACAATTCTGTAATACATCATCTATATATCACATTGTGTGTTCACTGAGAGTTAGTTCTCCTTCCATCACCGTGTATTTGATCCTCTTTACCCTTACCTACCAACCCCCTCCTCTCTTGTATACTTCATTTTAACTGTTTTTTTTATGTTTTCTCCTTCCATCTCTATGTTTCTTATCTCTTTGTCTAAGTTCTCCCTGAAATCTTTGAGGATCATTATAACCAGTGTTTTGAACTCTTTGTCTGGTAGATTGCTTGTCTCCATTTTGTTTAGTTCTTATTCTGGAGTTGTGTTCTGTTCTTTCATTTGGGACATGTTTCTTTGTCTCCTCCTTTTGGCTGCCTCCCTGTGTTTGTTTCTATATATTAGGTAGAGCTGCTGTGTCTCCTGGTCTTAGTAGAGTGGACTTGTATAGTAGGTGTCCAGTGGCATAGTCTCCCTGGTCAGCTGAGCCAGGTGCTCCAGGTGGTGCCCCTCATGTGCCCTGTTGTAGTTGAGCCTTGGTTCCTGTTTGTACATCACTAAAAGGGCTTGACCCTCAGGCTGATTGGTTGTGAGGACTGGCCATGACTACATTGGAGGAGGTGTTGTGCAGGGCTGACCCTACAGAGCAGGGTTCACTTTAGCAGGGTTCTGGTGCTTGCCCACTCTTCCCTTTGGGTGTTTCATCCTTGGAGGTGGCTGAGTGGTGCTCTGGCTTGGTTCAAAGCTGGCTACCCAGTGTGGCAGTCCCAGGGCCTCCTGGGAAGGGCCCCACTGCAGGCCAAGTTCAGCCTCAACCAGTGCCCTGCCCAGGGCTACCTGGTATGAGCCCCAAAGCAATCTGCAGATGGCTGCCACTTGTGCAGGGCTTGAAGGTGCATCAAGAGGCCAAGCCATGAACTGATGCCACCTGCCAGTAGTGTCATGCTTGGGGCTGCTTAGCAAGAGGTATGGGACACATGGTGGCCAGATGCTGCTTTTTAGGTTTTGTGAACCTTTGAGAAATTTTAATAAAGTCTGCAGGCATGAGCCAAGATAGGCTGTTCATATGGAAAAGTCACTGAAAGCAGCTTGGGTGGGCTCGCGATTTGGGTGGGACAGGGTGTCAGGGAATCACCTATGGCTAGGCAGAGGATGGCTGTTAGCCAGGATGATAGAGACTCAGATATGGTGACCAAGTGTGTCTGAACTTCAGTAATGGGGAGGGCTCAGCAAAGGAATTATGGCTTCTGCCAGCATTTTGTCTGGGAGAAAGCTGCCTCTCCAGTCCTCGCCCTGAAACCAGACAGCTCAGTTCATCCCTTTATGTTCTTATGCCTTTTGACCTGGTGCCCCAGCACTGGAGCTCAAAGTGAGTGAATCCATCAATGAATAAGTCTGTGTATAAGCCCTTTAAGAGGAACTCCAGCCACCCTGTCTCACTGAGCCATAATCTGCTGGTTTTCACAGTCAGAAGTTATGAGGACATCTCTCCTCAGCACTGGAACCCTGGGGTGGGGAGCCTGGTGTGAGACTGGGACCCCTTAGTCTCCAGGGGGGATCTTCACAGCTGAGATACTCCCAATTTTTAAAGGTTACGTGTGTGTGGGACCAGCCCAGTCCACATCTCCTCATTCCTGCCAGTCTCAAGTTGACTTCTTCTGTATGTTCTTAGTTGTAGGACTTTGATGCAGCTAGAGTTCAGGTTATTCTCAACGATGGTTGTTCTATAGTTTAGTTGACTTTGCTGTGGTCATGAGAGGAGGTAAGCACAGTGTTTACCTGCTCTGCCATCTTCACCAGAATTCCCTCAATTAAATATATTTTAATCCCTTCTGTTTGCTTCACTACCCTTCTATTACAGATGTTTAACAATTTGCTCCTTGCATACATTGGGCACAAATTCTGGTATTAAGAATACAATTGTAAACAAACAGACACAGCCTTGTCTCTGTATTAGTAGTTTCCTATTGTCATAGCAAATGATCCCAGAAACTTAATGGTGTTAAGCAACACAGATTCGATATCTGACAGCTTTGGTGGTCAGCGTTCAAAATAGATTTTACTAGGCTCTAGTCAAAGTATTGGTACGGCTATGTTCCTACTCCAGAAGAGAACAGGGTTCTAGAAGAGAATCCATTTCCTTGCCCTTTTTAGCTTCCAGAGGCTGCCTACATTCCTTGGTGCTTCCAAGCCAATAATGTAGGATCCTCAAAACTCCGTTTATTCTTCTGCCTCCCTCTTTCACTTATAGGGACCCTCGTGATAATTACATTGGGCCCACCCACCTAATCCAGGATAATCTTCCCATTGCAGGATTTTTAATTTAATCATGTTTGCAGAGTCCCTTTTGCCATTGTTGGTAACATTTTCACAGGTTCCAGGATTAGGATGTGGATATCTTCATGGGCAAATTATTCTGCCTACCTACCACAGGCTCTATTCTCATAGAATTTATATTCTAGAAAACCAAATAGGCAACTACTGTTTAGTTGCTAAGAGTACTCAGAAAAAGCCAGAGAAGTCGGAAGAACAAAGAAATATTGGATCACAGAAGCTAAAGGAATTCTGCTAAGTGGGTAGGAAAGTGCCCATTGGGTTTTATGATAAATATCATTGGTCACTCTGGTAACAGAAGTTTCAAGATAGTATAGTAATAGAATGGGATTTCAAATTGAAGTGCACTCAAAAATTTAAAGGTCCTGAGAAAATAGAAACAAACAGAGGTATCACTGCAAATATTCTTAGTGGTGTCTCTGTAAGTCTATTATGCAAATTTCTATCAGAAGAAGTAAGTGTTTGATAAACTTTTTTAAATGAAAGAATGAATATTTTTTACAGTATCTATTCCATACTACCTATTTTCTCAGAAATGTACAATAACTCCCCATAGCTCACAAGCAAGCCTCTTGTAGGTAGCTTAGCCTTTTACTCAAGGCCTTTCACAATTTGTAAATTCATGCCACCTTTTGTAATTTCTCCCATTCCCATTTTAAATCCTGTGCTCCAACTGGGCTAGTTCTGCATGTCTTTACTCATACATCTTTCCTATCTTGGAATGGTTTTTTTCTTATTTTTTCTCCTGCTTTTCCAGGAATCCAGCCTTACTGTCTCAACCTTCCCAACCTCGTCTTTCTTGGAATTTCAACAGCACTTCTCATACATATCTTTTATTCTTAATTCCTCACTTTCTGCCTCAGACAGATATGTTATAACAATGAAGACAATCACCTGATTTTCATTAAACTTTGTGATTCTGTACTTTGAAAGACTTCAGACAGAGAAAATGAAAACTAAGTAACACACTGAGACAGGCTTTTGTAGCACGTAAAAGCTGGTACTTTTTCCTTTTTTCCAAAATTTTTCCTAATACTTTTTAAACTATACCACATGATTAAGAAATTTAAAATTAAGGAGATTTCATAATTATTAATGAGTTCTTTATAGTGACTGTTGTTGGGGAAAAGATCTTGGTTAATTTTACCTTGTAATGTCACCTTATAATTTTTTAGGAATGCAATAAAATAAGCTGTAGATTTATTATAGGCACATTTTGATTAAGGTTTTTTTCCCCTTTGAAGGTCCAAGGGATGTCCTTCATAGCAGCAGTTCTCATTCTCAATCTGGAGGAGTCAGATGCCTTCATTGCCTTTGCAAATCTCCTCAATAAGCCATGCCAACTGGCCTTCTTCCGTGTGGATCACAGCATGGTATGGACTTCGGAAATGAAGCATGTTTTCCTTTGACTGTCTCAGTTTCAGTAGCTGAATGCCCTTTTAGAGTGAAAACAATAGAAGACTAAAATAATCTGATCTAAAATTAGCTTTTCATTGAATTATAGTTTTATTAATGCTTGATGAAAAGATTCAGAGAGAGGTGCTAAGGTTTTGTTAATTTATGATTAAGGATTTAATTTCTCTATTTTTAGAGCATGCTCTTTAATATTTTATTGATATTTCTATCTTTAGATGTTGAAATATTTTGCAACATTTGAAGTATTTTTTGAAGAAAATCTCTCCAAACTATTTCTTCATTTCAAATCTTACAGTCTTACACCAGACATATACTTGATAGACTGGTAAGTCTAACATACATAAAATATAATAATTAAAAGGAAACAAAGTATAACTTTTTGTGTGTTTTAGGAACTAGAGTAAATCTCCTGCATGGGGTCATACATATAAAAAACACCATTCTCTTACAAATAGAGAAACTCTCATATTTTTGTGGAGAGGCATTTGATTACGACATGGACTATGGAGTTGAAATCAGAATCCCTCAGTTTATGTTTCAATTTCTTATCTATAAAATGGGAATGGTAATATCTATATCTTGAGTTGTAGTGAGGGTGTTTTACATGGAATATCTCATTCAATGCCTACTACATACTAAGCTTTCATAAAGAGTTAGTTGATTCCCTTTATTTTGCTTCACACACCAAGGTTTATGATAGTTGTAATAGTGTGTTTTTTTAATCGAGAGCTTTGTTTTTTTCAAGGCTTTATCCAGCTTTCTGACAGAGAAATGATGCCTTATTTAGGTGCTAATGCTCTTCTGTTTTAACTTGGAGGGTTTGCCTCAGACTTTGGTGAGCAGTAGCCAGTTAATTATAAATTATAAATGTGGGGGTGAATTTTGCCATAGAGATGGAACAGTTGTTTTTTTTTTTTCCTCCTTCTTCTGTCTCCCCCCACCTCTGGTTCAAGCCATTGTTTCTCAGTCTAGTTGTGTAGGACACAACTCCCTGGCCCATGCTGGTATTATGAACCTTGCGCTCCCCCCGGCTGAGGCAGTCGGTCGCCAGTCTTTGGTCAGCCCCTCACTGCAGCTCACGGCACCTCTTGTTGGCTGCCAGCTACTCACGCTGCTCATGGCAGCACACGGTAGCCCACAGCCACTCACGCCGACATCACTGAAGCCCAGCTCCAGAGAAGGCCATTATTCACAATCTTAACTGTCTGTAGAGGACGCAGCTCACTGGCCCATGTGGGAATCGAACCGGCAACCTAGGCATTAGGAGCATGGGCTGGCCCGGAACAGTTGATCTTAAGATAGATTATTAAAAGTATACATGAAACATTAAACTTATCCTAATCATTTAAAATCATTGGGTTTCATATAAATAATATTAAGTTTTAATACAGAAAAATAAATAATGGTGTTGGTTAAATATGATGTCTTCCCATTTGGTTGGGGCTTCTTTTATTTAGTTTTTTTTTAAAAAATGAAGTTATTTTTCGAGGTATTCTCTTCCATTCCCCCTAGGGACATTGGAGTTCCTCTGGGAAGGACCCATGGTAATAGGGAGAAGAAGGGTTTTATATCATGGGACCCAGAAGACTAAGATCAAATACTGAATCTGTAAAGAAGGGGGAAAAAATAACTCAATTGTCAGTCTTGAGGGATGTGAACACGAGGCAAATCAGGATCACAATTAATACAGGGAGCAGTATGAAACCAATAATGAGGAAGTGATGTATACCAGAAACTGCCAAGGCACTGCTGGGCCCTTTCTCATTTTGAATAGTGCGTTAGTATTCCATGTGCCATGAGGAGTATTCTTTTTGTTATATAATTAAATGTATGTTTATAATTTAAGAAGTAGACATGGATTTTTTCCCCACTGCTTCTGTTGAGCTTACTATATACAAATCCCAAAATCAATTGTGCAAGAAAACAGGAATAAATAAGTGGCGGTGCTAAAGGGTATTCATTTTTTGTGTGTGGGGGAGAGCTTTTGGTTCCCTTTCTGAAGTTTCATCAGGCCTAATCTCAAATAAACAAATTCTGTTTAAAAAATGTGTAGTTTCTTTGCTAAGGCAACTTTAAGAGAAGTTCTCTAGCACCTATTCTCCCTGCTTCCCCAACCAGAATGCCACCCTGAAGCACCACTGGATAATGAATGAATTATATGATCAGACATTGTCAGAAAGGATGGGAAAAAACCATTTTGGTGATTCTGTTGGAGTGTATACATGCTCCAAAAGAAGTAGTAAGTAAAGTTTGGTTAAGGAAAAAAACAAAAACAAAACAAAACAGTGTGTATTTCTGGAAGAAGAAAAGAGAGAAGTAAGACTTTACAATTTTGTATTTAGGTTACTAAAAGATGATACTTGGGTTTCTCATACATAATAATAATAACTTTTACTGAGCATTTCTTATGTACCAGGCACTGTTCTAAACACTTTAAATTTATTAACTCCTTTAATTTTCAATACAATCCTGAGACGTAGATAGTATTATTATCTTTTGTTTACTAATGAGGAAATTGAGGGACAAGAAGGATAAATATCTTGCTCAAGATCACACAACTAATAAGTTTGAAATCTAACTAGTTGAATCTGAGATTCAAAGTTAGGCATTCCAGTTTCAGAGCCATACCCTTAAGCACTAGGCTTTCTGCCACTCTAGTTTGTATTAGGTCATATGTCTACATAAGGTAGTAAATTCACATAAATACATTAATTTCCTACTACTCAAGCTCTTTGAGGGAAACAGCCATATGTCATTTGCGTTTTTATCCCTAATTAAGTATTATTCACATAGAGATGCTTAATGAGTGAATGAATCAATAAACGAAAAATTTCAATGACTATTTTTCCCCCCTGATTTTAGGATCTTCACCTTATATAGCAAATCACTACCACTTGATCTGGCCTGTCGAGTCTGGGATGTATTTTGCAGAGATGGGGAGGAATTTTTATTTAGGACTGGATTAGGGATCCTCCGATTGTATGAAGATATTCTCCTACAGATGGATTTTATTCATATAGCACAGTTTCTAACTAAATTGCCAGAAGATATCACATCAGAAAAGCTGTTCAGCTGTATTGCAGCCATTCAGATGCAGAATAGCACCAAAAAATGGACTCAGGTAGAGTGACATTTTCCTACTTCAAAGAGATGTGTTAAAACAATCAGTTGACTTTTTATTTTAAAAAATTACATATTTCTCAAATGTTAGTGCTTAAATTAAAAAATATATATTTTTTAAATAATTTGTAACTGTGAAAAGGAAAGAGTTTAATACAGTTGCTCCTCTTTTATCTATCCAAACCTGTGGATTTATTTTTATGTAAAGTCAGTAATATCTTAAGAGGTTAGTGAAGTACAATCTACAGTAGTCATTTATTTGCCAAAGCAAATATATAATTACTTTGTTATTTCAAATAAGACAACATTTGTATTGAACACCTGCTGTGTACTAAGGATTTGCAATAGAAAGGATATAATGTATGATCCTGGCTTTTTAGATGCTTAGTCTTGTTAGGGAAGCAAACATTGGCAGTCTAACTTAAGTGACATAAAAAGTAGCATTATCATCTGCTCCATGAATGATAGATAGTAGGTATTATAAGCTCAGTTTTATTGCTTATGAAAATGAAGTGTAAGAATATTGGTCCAGAAAATGTTCTGTTACCAAATAGTAATTTCAGAATATTTGACAAGTGATGAATACTGGAATCTAATTATGTACTATAAAATTGGGTTGAAACAAACGAGTATTTGAGAATGGCAGTCTTCTGGGACAGAGTTAAGTATACTAAATCTTTTTCATGTTAATAAACTGTAGTTATTTAAATCTCTTTAATCTGCATGGTAGTTTTTTGAGGATTAATCTTTACTCTATGTAATTCCAGGTGTTTGCATCTGTGATGAAGGATATTAAAGAAGGAGACAAGAATATTAGTCCTGCTCTGAAAAGCTAATCTTCAAAATTAACAGACTAATTGGAATATAAACTTGTTTTTTGATAAAAGTTTTTCATTTCTTATGTAAAAAGCATGGAAGAAAATGCTGGAGAAATCTAAAAGAATCAAGACATAGAAAACTGCAGATTTTGAATTCCATGGCTGAAGTAAATGAAATAAGTAACCTATTGACAGTATTAGTCAAAAAGTATTTTGTAGGGATAGCCATTTTACAAAGGAAGAAGTTTAAATGGCTAGTTTATACTCCATAATTTGGAGTGAACAGTAATGCAATAAATTTTTTTTAACAGCGTTGGAGATACTTCAAATTTTTACATCTTTTCTTTTCTAACAATTATCATAAAGGCACTTTGGAAGTCAAAGCAGGATTGTTAAATACTACTTTAACTTCCAAAATACTATTTGAAATAAACACCTTAATACAAATATTGTCAATCTCCAGTTCTGACCTTTTGAAGGTATTATAAACCAAGAGTCAGCAACTTTAGTTGTAAATTGTTTAAGTTACTGAAGTTGTTGATCTTAATTCACAGGTTGGGGCAAATTTGGATTATCTGGGAGCTGGAAATATTGGTGGGAAATTGTTTCACATTTGTTTAGGTGTTTTCCCACAGTATCATGTCTATTTCTTTTTGAAGGCAAATTGTTTCTTTCCCTTAAGGAATTCCTATCACTCGAAGAATTTTAGCCTTTCTGTTTCTAGTCTAAGAAGTTGTTCATCTAATAATTTAAGACAGCTAACTGGTAGAAGGAAAGTTCTTTGCACTTTAGTGGACTGAAGACTTGGGACTAAGTCCATAAATATAAATGAGGTTTTTCACTGGTAAGAGTAAAAAGTATGAATTCTGAAAGTTCTTAAATAGCATGCTACGTGGCAAGACTTTACATTTTTTAGTTAAAATTATTTCACTGTCTGTAGAAACAAAATTTGTTAATTCCAGTTTGAAATTTGAAATCTTACTATGTAGCCAAGTCCGTGACTTGTAAAACACTGTGCATAATTTTCTAATTAATGGAAATAAGAGTTAAAAAAAAAAAGATAAAATTAACTTTTTTCTAGTGAGTCTAACTTTGATGGTATAGTGGATAAAGAAATTATTAATTATTGGTAAATTGACATTAAATTTATTTTGTAATATGTTTAATTCTTAAACCTAAAATAAATTACTTAAATATTATGAATAATATCTATATAACATGCTATTTGGTTAATAATTAGATTTATAGTGTGCTTTTATGTTGTAGTTTGATTTGAAACAACACTTAAGCACACTATTTCTGTTAGTGGTCTATTGTCTTCAAACTAACAAGCCTGAGAACCTTGTTAGTGTAGTGACTGCCTCTTTAGGAGTATGGGACCAGATGGTGTCCATATATTTTTACCCCATGGGTCATTCTAACCTAGGGACCACTAGTGGAGCCCTCAGAAGTTAACTCCTGTAATAGGAGCTTGCTTAGTGGAAACTAGTAGTGTAATAAAATATTGAGGGAGTACCAGGGTCTTAATAGGTTTTAGAATGACTTTTAACTCTGGTAACTACTTCCTTCATATTGGTGGCCCTGATAGAGGGAATGTAAGCCTTGGCAGTAATCTCATTGAGGTTATACCACCTGCCTGAATTTAATCTTCCTTTTGTGCATTTGTTTCCTGAGTTCGACCTACGTTGCTATATTTCTTTTTCTCATTTTTTTTATTGTACAGTTTCTTTATAAATGTGTATATAAAAATGTAAATACAATGAATTCACTGAAAACCACTATTAACAATTACTGTGTAAATAAAACTTGTAAGCAGAGTAATTACTTGAAATGAGTCTTCATTACTTTGGGGATATCTGGTTTATTTAACCACATTTGGAGAAAAAAAGGAGTAAACTTTTTTTTTGGCCAAATTTCTCTTCCAAGGGATGAACTAGGCCTTCATCCTCTTGAGATTTACCATACTGGCAGCTAAAATATTGTACTGTTTCTTCCCTTGAACCTCCCATACAGGCAATGTGGGTTTATTCACATGGTTAGTATATGACGGGTTTTTTTTGTTAAAGTATATTTTCAGTTAAAAAATAACTTTTACTATAGTCCTCAAGATAATTTGAAATTTAATATGGTGTTTCATTTGTTTCTCTACTTAATCAATATATATGTTTTCTACTTCACTGTCCTTTTAGCCTTGGTCTACATTGTATTATCTAAGTGCTACTAGAAGATTCCAGTAACTAGCATAATTTTCTAAAGTCATAGAACATAGTTATAGTTTTTGCTGATTTATTTTGCATTTATGACCATCATTTAATGTTATTGGTTTGAATATATTTGACTTAATAAAAGTTAGGTAGCATTTGCAAAAGGGCATAGAGATTTTCAAAGTCTCTGTCTTCATGATAACAGCTTTCATTGAAGCTTAGGACTGTGCTATTTTTTATTTAGAAAAGTCAACTTTTTAGAGTCTACACTGTTGGAGGGTATAATTCTAAAGCATATAATCAGGAATAATTTATCTTCATAATGCCATATGGTTTATTTTGATTTTTCATTTCCTGTTTTTGTTTGGATAAGAAAATTATTTTGTATTCCATGAGCATATTCAAATAGCAGAGATTGATATAAAAGAGGCAAAAAAAACATGTGAGGGAGCCTTGAAAAATCTGATTTTAATTTGCCATGACTAGTTGACATAGTGTCAAAAAACAAAGTCTTACCTCTGGGGAAAAAATTGATTTTTGTATTGAATTCATATTTTGATGTTGTCAAAGCAGTGTCCAAAATATGAAGTCCCAAATGTAGTAAAACTTCATTAATTAGAACCTTACTGCTTCACAACATGTAAAAACAAAAATTAGAAGTTTTAAAAAAGATTTCTGGGAAACTAGCCACTTCTAGTGAAAAGAAAGCATTGCCTTTTAAAAATGCTCTTTACTTACTAACAGTGTAATTGCAATAGAAGTTAACTACTTGGTAGTTTGAATGAATGCAGGAACATCTATTAAGCCCTGATTATGTGCCAAGCACTGCCTCTTAATATTTTGATAGGCTAAACAAGGCTTGCAAAGTTAGCAAAATTGCATTTCTTTCTGAACATTCTACCATTCATATTGATCTTTCCTTGGTTCCAATTAATGGGGTTTTACTATGTGCATTTCATTCTGTGGATTGGATTTATTTTCTAATAAACACCAGGAAGGAAATCTGATTTATTTAAAAATAGCATTGCAAAAAAAAAGTGTATCATTTATTGAACATTTAAGTAAACAGTACTTACCGGTTTCATTTAAGGTAAAATGACTTTTGTACTATTGCAGTGTCTTTGGAAAATCACTTTTGTAACAAAAATGTAAATGATCAGTATATACTCAGAGTATATAAAATTGACAACAATGGTATATATACATTTGTTCTCATTTTTCATCTTCAGCCATAATACAGTGGTATGTATACATTGGTATGTATACATTTGTTCTCATTTTTCATCTTCAGGCATAATATTTTACACAATGGTATATTATAAAAGCAGAAAGTAAAATTTTAAATTGTCCTGGTCTAGGCAGTATTGATAATCAATATTGTCAGTAGATGATGTATTTTGATTATCACATAAATCCCAAGGCTTAATTCTAGCATCTACATTCTTAAGAAATTTTGAAAGGGAAGTATTACTTGGATAAAATCTTTGTAGATTGTAAAAGACTTTGAATGCCTGTGTTTAGAATTTGAGAAGATAAATCGGAACATGTTTGAATGATAGTGTTTGTTCTATTCTTAAATTAATACCAAGTGATTTTTAAATAAATTGTGCTGCGATAAGGTAATTTCTCATTACTTTGTTGTAATATTATGAATTGATTTTTATAGCCACTTATGGGAGCCCTTGAAAAGTAAGTAATTCTTATCAAACTTTTAATTAGGCAACATGTTTTATGGTCTTTTAAAAGTATAAATCAAATCCTATCATTTCCTTGGTTAAAACCCTCTAGTGTCATTCCTCATAATAAAAATTCAAACTTTGTACCCTGCTCTCCATGGTCCTGTCTGTTCTGGCCTCCCTCACTCTACAATTTCAACCACTACTCAACTTCATTAACACCACTATAGACCTAATGGATTTCTTGCCATTTCTCAATCTGCCAGCCTTCTGTCTACCTGAGGGCTTTTACTCTTGCTGTTTCCTCTGAAATGTTCTTTGCCTAGGTCTTTTTATGGCTTATATTCTCTTTTCATTCAAAACCCTGCTTAATGTCACATCCTCAGAGTTGGATTTTCTCTAAATATCCATTTATCATTCTTATGACCTTACTCTATGTCTAATACTTATCACCAGCTGACATTGTTTTCTATAGTTGTTCGTCTGTTGCTTCCACTACAGTATAGACTTTGAGGTCAGAAAACCTCTTTTTTAAAAAAACCACTGAATTGCTAGTGCCAAAAATGGTGGACGGCACTACCCAGAATAGAGAAGGATGAACAGATTGTTTTATTTTGGGCCATTCTTCAGTGAACTTGATTTAGAATATTTGTATTAGATTATGCATTTAGCTAGAAACTCAAATCATTTATTTAGCTAGAACACTTAAGGTTTGGGTACAAGAGGATGAACTAGTCGAGTTCAGAATTAGGAATATCAGGAGAGAGTGGGGGTCAGAAGAAAAAGGACAAGAGTGTTTCCCTAAAGGAGGGACTGATAGTGTTATGTGGCAATGAGGTTGAGATGAGTATTGAGAGATGTCCGTTAAATTTAGTTGGTGTGTGTGGAGTGCAGTAGTCAAATGGTTGAAGAATCAGTGGGAGGCAAGGAATTTAAAGATTGCTAATTCTAAAGTTAGCTGTAAAAGGGAAGAGAGCAGACAAATAGCTGGTGGGGGGAAAAGGAGGTTACCACTTTTTTTAAGATGGGAGAAGTTAAAGTATTTAAATACTAATGGAAAGTATTCAGCAAAGGTTTAAGAAATAGAGAATGGGATAATGTGTAATATAAGATTCTTGAATAGGCTGCAAGGAGATGGATTCAGGGCATATCCTGAGGGAAAATTGAAAAGGTGTTCAGTGCAGGTAGGTTTGTAAATTTGGTGTTGGGAATTTGAAAGAGTTCTGTCTTACAGCTATTGTTTACTTGTGAGGTAGTAGGAAGCAGGGCCATCTAATGTAAGCAAAAGGGAGCAGTGGTTTTGTTTTTTGGATTTTTTTTCCACTTTTATGGTTGGAGGGATGGTGAAGCCATTAGTATGAAAAGGATTCTAGAAGAGAAAGATATTTTGTGTGTGTAGGGAAAAATAATGACTTGTAACATCGGTGCCTCATCTGGACAGTCTACCTCTGACTTTTTGTGCCATGTCCCCGTGCCAACTCTGCTTCAATCAGACTAACCTTTTGATACTCAAACATAACCGAAGCTTGTTCCTGCCTTAGTCTCTGCATGAGCTGTAGATTCTTCTTAACTCTTCCCCTGGGCTAGCTGGCTGCTTGACAGTTGGTTCTCAGCTTAAATGTGTCACTTCCTCAGATAACCTGATTACCCACTTTCAAGTAACTACCCAAATTACTCTCACGACACTTTAATACTTTGCAGAGCATGTCTTACACACTCACCCACTTATTTCCCTCAACTCCTGGAATGTAAGTTCCGTATCAACAGGACTCTTGTCTGTCTAAATTCATTGCTGTACAGCTCCTAGAAAAGTTCCAGGAGACGTTTCTATGTGGGCCCTTAAATTAAAAAAGGAATGAACAAAACTTTTCACAGCCTCCCTTAGGGAAGGTTTGCACAATGTCAGGAAATATACCAGTGCACTTGTATTAACAAGTGGGGCCAGATATTATATGAGATGTCCTTTGAGAATCAGCTGAAACTGCCTTGAACTCTATCTCATGGGTGTTTGGACAAATCTTCCCTACTCTCTAAGAAATTAGAAGGGATGTTATAGGCCTTGAGCTGATCATTAAAGCCTGTAGAGAAGTTGCTACAAGGAACAAAGTACATAGAGAAAAACAACAGATAGAGGAAAGATTTTGGGAAGTAGGCCATGTCTGAGTTCGAAAGAAGAAACAAGGCAAGATTTTTCAATACGTTAGGGAAAAACATAAAAAGCAGTATTTCATGTCAGTGGAAGAAATTTTGGAGGATAGTTTGGGGAAAGTAAAAAATCGTCTGTAGAGTGAGACTGATAGCTATTGTCTTTGATTAGAGAAGATACGATTTAAGAGTAATTATTAATCAAGTCTACATTTTATCGTAATACTGAGCTAGGAATCAAAAGAACTGGGTTTGACTTACCGCAAAGTGACTGCAGGCTTCTGGGCAAGCCATTTTATCTTCTCTGAGCATCAGTTTTCTCACCTATAATGTAGGAATGAAAACAATCTCTGCTAATCACAGAGTGTTATGAAGGTTGCTGAAGATGGTTCTGATAGATGTGCACTGTAAACCCTTAAATTTTGTACGAATACAATTATTAAAGTTGTACAGATACAATTACTAAAGTTGAAGGAAACAGGTAGTTACATGGCAGGTATACCATAAATTCCGAGGTGGGAGGAGGGGGGACACAGGAATTTGAAAGGGATTGCAGACAAGAAAGGATGGGATTGAAGGCTGAAGTGAAAATCCGAGATAAAAGCCCTGCTCTTCCCTTCAGGCGCCCACTCTGTAATTATTGGTCTATTGAATTCCTGAATCACTTTTCTACTGGCCACTCCGTTCGGTTTATCACTGCATTCAGTTCTCCCTTATCCTGAAACAACTTTCTTGAACTCTACCATAATCTTAATTTGCTATTTCTCTCTCCCATACCACCCACAAAAGAACTTTCTTCTGGATCATTTCGGGTTATTTTCACCCAAACGTTGAACTGCGCACTGCGGATGGCGGCGAGGTTGGCAATATTTGTTTCTGACATCCTCATTTGGATACACATAACATCTTTCCTACCTAAAGGATCATCGGTTGGGGGATTGAATCACATCAGGCAAACTGTGAAGATGCTTTGCCAACTGTTAAGAGCACTAGTGAAGTACTCCGTAGTTCGCAGCCATCATCCAATATGTGAGGAAACTAGGCTCTCCACGGTAGACAGACTCGCCAAGTATCACAGAGCTAGTTAAACGCCGACTTTTGCACAGAACCCAGCTTCAGAGGTCCAGGTAAACGCTCACTACCACGTCTCAGGTTGGTTTTCTGCGCCAAGTCTCGCGCCGCCGGGGGCGGGGTCGGGGCGGGGAGCACGAAGTATCGCGAGATGACGGTGTTTTCCCGCGAAGGCGAAGCGCGCGTTTTTCTTTGGCCGGAGATTTGTCCAGAAGACTGGAGACTGCGGCGGCTGTGAGGACATAGCGCGCCGTGTTGCAGGCTCTGAGAAGAGGGGACCCTGTTCCGGAGTGTGTGTCCAACCATGCCAGCCCAGCAGCCGGAGAGCAGCGACGGTGAGTGAGGAGCACCTTCTTCTGGGCGCGTGAGGCGGTGTTCGGGGCAGAGTGGGGGCGCAGCATGGAAGCTGCAGCCGAGCCTTGGGGAGAGCTGACCCCGGGAAGAGACTAAGGAAAAGAAGGGTAGGAAGCTGTGAAGAGTGAGTGGAGGGTACCCGGAATTGCACACATTTTCACGACATTTAGGAGATTTTGCATGGGGGAGAGCTGCATTTTCCCGAGCATCCCGATTTGTAAACTCAGGTCCAGGCAATTTGTTGACATTGTAACGATCTAGGATGTCTTCTGAGGGGATGCTGGCGTCTCCGTGGGTCAGCTTTTGCCTTGGAAGCGTTCGGGAAGAGGAAACGTTGTTTTAGGTGGGAGTTGAGTAATTGGTAGTTTTTTGAAACTGCAATGTGGAAGCCTTCTCCCCTCTTAGGGTCCCTAGAACCTGATAGGGTTGAACAGCCGGAGACTGCCGTGATTACCCCAGCCATGCTAGAAGAGGAAGAACAGCTTGAGGCTGCAGGACTTGAGAGAGAGCGGAAGATGCTAGAAAAGGTAATGTAGAAATGAAGTTCATCGTCGTTAAAGGCAGTAGTAACCTGATGCTCCCTCAGAGGTGTGGTTTGTGTTCTTCGGTTTACTAGTCCGGTTTTTTTCCATCAACTTTCAAACGGGCTTTGTTATTTATCTACTTGTGTGTTTACAGATGCTATCGTTAAGAAACCTTTGCACGTGCTTCGAATGATGCTTCTGTGAGGAAGTTTTGGCCAATAAAGTGGCCTCATAACTCTTTTAAGTGAGCATTTCAAATTGCTTGTTTAGTCATTATAATTCTTGCAAAATTGATAGTGCCTTCTTGTAGTGCTGTTTCTCACTAAGTGATCGACTTGCTTTTTGTTTTCGTTTAGTTTCTTGGGCTCTATTGCTAAGTAATATTCTTCAGGTAAAAATAATAAGTTATATGTGTGGTTTTCTTGTTCAGAGTATCTACTTTGTAAATTACTAAAAGCAGTTTTTCGCCTCTTAAAAATTCAATTCTAAAGTACAGTACACTCCAATAATAAAGTCCCACCCTGCTGCTTAATTATTGGCATGTGCAAGAAAAAGAATGATAGCTAGCCCCCATCTCTGACCCACTGCCTACCAAGTGATTTTCTTGTAATAATTCATTTACCCTCCTAATACTACGATGATATGGGTACTTTTGATACTTTTGAAGCCTCCATTTACATAAGATGAAACTGAAGTAGTTGGGGGTCACGCACTAATGAACTCAAATGTGAACTCCACATGTCTCCAGAGTTCTTGTCCTTAACCTGATACCCCTCTAAGGAAATATACTTTAGTAGTAACTCCATGTAATTGCAAAACTACTGACATTGGGAAACAGTAATGAATCAGTTGGCTCCCTGCTATTGTGTATCAACAATGAATTTTTTTTTTATATCTTAAATATATACAGTTTTATTTGTCAATTAATACCTCAATAAAGTTTCAACCCTCCCTCTCCCCAAACCCAAAAGTTGTCTCATTTTTCACTTGATCTGGTAGATACAAATGTCCTCTGGGTTCCCCCCATGTCCTGTGTCTCTATCTCAAGTCCAAATGTCATTTAACAATGATTTTTTTTTTTGGTTAGCATTGTTAATACTTCATGAGCATTTCTTGTGAGGTACTGTTCTGAATGCTGTACATGCACTGACTCATCAAATCCTCAGCTATTCTATAAAGTAGATACTGTTACTAAACTCATTGTTACTATTATTAGCCTCACTAGTTTAATTACTAATATAAGCTATTAAAGTATTCTATGAAGTAGGTTCTATTTTCACCTCTTTTTATGGATGAGGAAACAGGCACCTGGAGCTTGGCTGGTTCCCACAGCTTGGTAGTAAAATGGCAGAGCCAAAACTGTAATTAAGCCACGTGGTTCCAGAATTCACTTTTTAACCACCATGTTATACTTTCACTCCAGTAATACTGATTTTGTTATTACTGATCATCCATAGTTGACCATAATCAGTTAAGATAAATATGTTAACAAATTTTAATAAAATTGAGAGGTCAAACCACCTTTCCTCATTCTCTGAATTCCCATAGTACTTTTTTTATTACACGTTATTTGCATTACTTGACTCTCACTGTTTCTTGAGGGAGGGCAGGCACATCACTTTGTTTTTGTAGGCACCTAGCAATCTATGTTTACTGAATTCCTAAGTATGGTATATATATATATATATATATATATATATACATTGTGTAATAATGTGTATAAGATTACATAAATAAAATAAACATACTTATCAGCCATATAACAAGGTGAATTGTAAAAGAGGAGTCCTGGGGCAAGTGTCCAGAATAATATCAACTTCGGAGGTGGTAAGAATGATCAAGTCTTAATTTTGGGTAGTATATCTTCAGTTTTATAACCCACGAAGGTTGTTGGGTGAGGAAATAACATCTGAAGAAAGATATGAGGTACAATAAGAATACATTTCCAGATTGCATTAATTCAAAGGAAGAAATACTTTCACAGTGGAAAAATATCTGTCAAAATTTGTAGTACTGTAATTATAAGTATTAGCTGATGAAACTAGGAGTCAAAATGACTTCTACTTTCAGTGAAATTTTTAAGCTTTTGAATAAACATTTTCCAATTAGTCCTAAAGTTTTTTGGCATTGTTATTGTTGAGGGATAGGTATCGTACAGCTAGCTTTTCTTTAGCAGTTATGCAATTAAAATAGCAATTTTTAATCTGCTTTTAGTCCATCTATTATTAAAGCATATAGCTTTAGTTAATCTTTCTACTAATATAAAGGTGTAATTTGCTAAAAACTGTATTTAGGTCCGTTGTTCTTACATGTCTTTATGTACAGTATTGAAAGAATTGATTTATTTTTGCACCTGACATTCATAAATTATTCCCTTAGGTGATTATGGAGAAATTCTAAGAATGAGTCATTCCCTACATATCTTTGGAGGCCAAAAAGCCTCACTATAGGGAAGTAAAGATTCCTTTCCTTTGGGGAGAATAAAGTATTTATGGGCGTATACTTAGAAATGCTTAAGAGAGGAAGAGCCAGCTTAAGTCTTAATGAGGAGCATTTACTTTGCTTTAGGAAATTTTAAGCTTTGTGAAGATCTTGGGCGATGAATTTGACATTCATGTGCTACAATTATTTTCTTTGGCATTTCACCAGCATTTCCTTTAGGAAGAAGTCACTGTTAGTCTAGTATACTTACTAAAGAGTAGCATTTAATATATCTGTAGTGGGGGAGGGGAAAGGTAAGAGTTGGGAATTTTCTTGAAGAGGTAAAAGGAAAATAGTTCATATTGTGTAGACTGAAATATAATTTCCTTCCCACCCTCCCCGCACCCCACTCTGGTTATCAGATATGCTCCTCGCTAGGCATTCAGTGCTTTCCACAGATGGAGCTACAATTTACTTTAATATAAAATAATAAAATTATTAAGTCAAGAAAGTAATGATAGATAAGATTTACTTAAATCATTTTGAAATACAGAAACCTGGGTTTAAAGGTTAACCTTGGCATAGTATTCTAATCATTAATTACAAATTATTATTCACGATGGCATCTTAAAGCTTTAATTTAAAAAATGTATGCTAATTTATTTTGAACAGGATTTAAGGTAGCAGTTATATGTAAATTAAGCCCGGAATATTTTTACTAAAAATTTAAACAAATTTTAAAAGTTAAAAATTATAAATTCTTAAGTAATTTCATCTTCCTATTTAAAATTTCTAATACTTAATTTCAAATACTTTAAGAAAGGACCCTCGACTCAGTAGATGCCAATAACCATCTGAATTTCAATATTTTGGTATCCAAGCAACATAATACCAGATTGCCTGTTGAACCCAAGAATCATATTTTTTTCAGCTATTTTAGTTTTTCTTTTGGAAAATAAAGTATTTTTAGTAAATAAATTTAATATTGTAAAAACCTGTTTTCATTAATTACACGAAATATGTTAAATCCAAAGAACATTCATTTAGTTAGTTTTGTTATCCCTATGCAAAAAAAAAAAAAAATCAATGTATGTCAAAAAGCTTTAATAATTATGGAAATTTTCTCTATGGATAGGCTCGCATGTCTTGGGATAGAGAGTCCGGGGACATTCGGTACCGTAGACTTCAACATTTGCTTGAGAAAAGCAATATCTACTCCAAATTTTTATTGACTAAAATGGAACAGCAACAATTAGAGGTATGTATATGTGATTGATTATAGCTAATAGCTTAATTTTTTCAAAACCAGCTTTATTGAGATAAAAATTACATAATAAAATGCACACATTTTGAGTTTATAGTTTGATGAGTTTTGACCAATATATAGACTTGTGTAATCATCAGCACAATCAAGATAAAGAACATTTCCATCATCCCCCAAAGTTCTCTTCTTTGGTGATCCCCATGCCTGGCTGTGGGCAACCACTGAATCGTTTTCTGTCATTAGATTACTATTCCTTTTTCTAGAATATCATAAATGAAGTCATATGGTAAGCACTTTGTGTCTTGCTTCTTTAGCTCACCATATTTTTGAGATTCACATATGTTGTGTTTATTCAGTAGGTCTTTTTATTCTTGAGAAGCATGCCATTGTATGAATATACCACCATTTATTTTATATTCACCTGTTTGACTTTTATCCTGACTAGTAATATTTCCTGGATACTGAAAATCGTGAATTTTATGTTGCTCAGTCTTGTTTTAAATTGCTTGAGATATAATTGATATACCCCAAACTACACATATTTAAAATGTATAATTTTCTAAGTTTTGACATGTATACACCTATGAAACCACCACAATCAAGATAATAAACATAATTATCAACTCTAAAAAATTATTTCTGTCCCCCCCTTTAATTGAGGTATAACTGACATATCAGTTTCAGGTATACAGCATGATTTAGTATTTTATATATTGCAATATTATAACACCACAATAAGTTAACATCCATCATCATACATACTTAACAATTTTTTTCTTATGAGGACTTCTGAAATTTACTCTTTTATGCTGTACAGTATCATTAACTAGTCATTATGCTGTACAGTACATCTCCATGACTTATTTTATAATTGAAAATTTGTACCTTTTGACCTTCTTTACCCAGTCCACCCTCCCCTCAACCACCAGGCTGTTCTTTGTATCTGTGGGCTCATGGTTGTTTTGTTTGTTTGTTTTTTTAAGAGTCCACAGTAAGTGAGATCATATGGTGTTTCTTTTTCTCTGTCTGACTTGCTTCATTTAGCATATTATGCCATCAAGGTCCATTTAGGTTGTCACAAATGGCAAGATTTAATTTCTTTTTTTTTTTTTAATTTTTATTTTGTGAATATTGGGGAACGTTGTGTTTTTCCCAGACCTATCAGCTTTATATCAAGTCGTTTTCAATCTAGTTGTGGAGGGCACAGCTCAGCTCCAAGTCAAGTCGTTTTTAGTCTAGTTGTGGAGGGTGCAGCTCACTGGCCCATGTGGGAATCGAACTGGCAACCTTGCTGTTATGAGCACTGCATTCCAACCACTGAGCCAACCGCCACCCTCCTTTTTTATGGTAGCAACTTTTTTGTGATTTCCTGCCCCTTTTTAATTCTCTCCCTTTCCTCATTTGCTGTCTTCATCACCAGATAGCCACTGATCTGCTTTGTTATTATTAATTTTCATTTTCCATTGGTGATATGTTTTTTAAGCTTTTATATGTCTGGAAATGTCTTCATTTGATTTCATTTTTGAAAGATTTTTCCTGGGTAAAGAATTTATTTTTTTTAGGACTCCTTGCCCCCACACAGTTCTTCAATGATATTTTACTGCTTTCTCGCTTACATTGTTTCTGATAAAGAAGCCTACAAGATTATAAGCAGTCTGGCTGCCTCCCTTAACCCCATTACCTTTCAGACCTTGTTCTAGGTGTTTCCTGCCTTTGGGCCTTTGTACTGGCTGTTTTCTGCTTGGGACCCTCTTCTAGATATCTGCATGGCTTACTTCATCATCATTTTCAGGTCTTGGCTTAAATACTTTCTCAATGGGGCCTGCCCTGACAACCTTAAGTAAAGTTGCTACCTGACAACTCCTCTACTCTCACACTCCTGATCCCCTTTACCTTGTTTGATTCTTATTGCAATTATCTAAGATACTGTATAATTTACTTATTGTCCACTAGAATGTATGAAGATACAAAATGTTGTGCAGATTTTGAGACTGCAATAAATCCCTCTGTCCCTATTATTCAAATTGAATAATTATCAAGCAAGATTTTGCTACATTTGCTAAATTCATTTTCCTTGGTGAAGCCCTTTTTAAACCTTTGTATGGTAAAGAAACAGATACATAAAAACAAACCATGTCAAGCTTAATGAGTTATAAGGCTAATACTCTTTTTAACCACCTCTCGGGAATGGTTTGAATCCTTGTGTCTTTTAAAGCTTTGTTGGGGTGCATATGGAACAGCTTTTAGCATGGAATAATTTGCCCCCACTCCCCACCCCCTTCTGAGCACTCTTGATGTCCTCTATGTTAGGAGGCCTTTCTGCTTTAGCTGACGGAAATATGAACTATTCCTGATATATTGGGAGCATAGGGATTGTTCCACCTGCTTCTTTCTGGTGGCTTTTGCTGGCCTTGGTTTTTCTTAAACTCATATACTGATAAACGCTCAATGAAGACTTGACCGCTGATCTTCAGAGCTTTGTGTGCAGCTCTCTCTCTCCTCGTACTTGACCCTGGGTGTGCTAGGTGCTCTAAGGTTTGCACTCTGTCACCTCAGAGCTCCGGTCAACTGTTGAGCTCTGTTTTGTTTCTCCCTCCATTGTTTGCTCTTGGAAATGGCCTTCAGGCAGAAAGCTGGGCAATCAAAATTCACCTCATTTGTTTCCCTTCTGTCAGTGTTCACTGTTCTTTGCTGTATGTTGTCTGAAAACCATTGTTTAATATATTTTATCTGGATTTTAGTTGCTTAAGGCAGGAGGGTAAATCTGTTCCCTGTTCCATAAAGTCTTAAAGTGCAAGTTCTCCCTTTTTTAAAAACATATATGTTATATAGTGAATATAAGTTATCTGAGATGTGTGTTTTATACTTTATTTCCATTTGTGACACTAAGAAAAATTATCTTACAGGAACAGAAGAAGAAGGAGAAATTAGAGAGAAAAAAGGAATCTTTAAAAGTTAATAAGGTAATACATAGTAAGCTAGAATATATTGTATATATTGCCTTAAATTCTGAAGAAATTCTTTTGTATTCTTTTTTTAAAAAACTTTTATTTATTTAAGTGTGTTTTTCCAGGACCCATCAGCTGCAAGTCAAGTAGTTGTATCAATCTAGTTGTGGAGGGCGCAGCTCACAGTGGCCCATGTGGGGATTGAACGGGCAACCTTGTTGTTAAGAGCACCGCGTGCACCACGCTCTAACCAACTGAGTTAACTGGCTGCCCCTTTTGTATTCTTTTGACTTTATTGCTCATATATTTAATTTTAACCTTAATGATAACCTTTGTTAAAAGTTGCTGAGGGACATGTAAAATTTTCTCAGTATTTTAGATAGGGAAGGAGAGCTAAAGTGTGACCCCTTCTGCTTATTCTGTGGATTATTTTTCATAAAAGCTAAATTTTACTTTCTTACCTGGGAAAAAATCTGTAAAAGTTTCATAGCTGGATGCATTTTATAAGTGGCCAGATCTTTTGGAGCCCTTAATGATTACTCTTTCATGCCTTCAACCTCATCTTGTCATTTTGTAGCCATAATAATCTAAATGTGTATCTTATATATAGCTGCAATAGTGAAACCAAAATTGTAACAGATAGTCATCTCCTAGTAACATTTCAATACTAGAGTATTCATTTAGGGATAGCCTGAATTTTAGGTATGACCTTTGTAAAGCATATATTTTAACATGAGGCTCCTTTATGCAGTATTGATGGGAATTGTATTATACAAAGAACAGTTGTGCTAGTGAAAAGAGAAATAATAAGGGTAACATTTATTGAGTACTTGTTGTGTAAGGCATTGGTCTAAGCTTCACGTGTTTTTCCTTAATTCTCAAAACAGCTGTTAGGTGCAGGTACTGTTATTGTCCCCATTTTACATATAAAGAAGCTGATGCAAGGAAATGAAGTACAGTCTCATTTGTAGATTCCGTATTTGCAAATTTGCCTACACTAGCTAAAATTTATTTGTAACCCCAAAAGCAATACTCGCGTTTTTATGGTCATTCATTCACATATGCACGTGAAGAACAGCCAAAATTTGAGTCTTCCAACCTGCACATTGCCAGCTGAGGTAAAAGGGGTGATCTGCCTTGTTTAAGCCATAACACTGTAAACAAGCTGGCATGCTGTAACAACTATCCTTTTTGTGATCTATTTAATGCCACGATTTTTGCGTTTCTGTGATATTTGTTGATACTGCTGTTTAAAATGGCCCTCAGCCATGTTGTGCTAAAGTGCTTTCTAGTGTTTCTAATGCAAGGAGGCTGTGCTGTGCCTACTAAAGAAAATAGGTGTGTTAGATAAGCTTCCTTCAGTAGTGAGTACTCTTCTACTCATCTAGTCCTTCAGAGTGACTGTGAGTGGTCTTGGCTGAGTTCAATGTTAATCAATATATACATTAAAGAAGATAAAACAGCAACACACATAAAATGGGGTTAGGTATTGATTGGTTGATGAAAATGTGATCAGACCCTTTGCAGGACCCTAAACTTGTATTTGTCCTAGAGGCAATGATTCAGTGTTCACCGATTCAGTATTCGCAGTGACTAAAGAACATAACTGCTGCAAATGAGAACTGACTAACGTGCTGAAGATCACATATCTAGTAAATAGTAATGTCAGGATTTGAACCCCGCATTAGTCTCAGACCCAACAGTGCTATACTCAACTTCTTTTATTAGGAAATATCAAAATGCCAATAGGCAAAATGGGTAGGTTATCTTTAAGTCCAGTTATTTGAACTTTAGTGTGGTTAGTGGTGATGTACAGTCGATACTGTTGCAACAAAAACAGTTATTAAAAACTGATATAATTTGACTCAGTTGCTAATTCCGGGGGCTTATTTTAAAGGACACACACAAAACTTGTGATAATTTACTGGCTTAACCATTTACTCCCTACTCTTCATCTTCAGACATTTGATTTAATCCATCCTTCACTTTTGCCCAGCTAAGTTTTTGTACCAGAGTTGTTGTTTCCCCACTGTGTTCTAATGGAACCGAACTTAAAATTCTGCCTACTCCATCTCAGTACCTTTTGGTATTTTCATTTTTAATCCTCTAACTTTTTTACTTCATTTTTAAATTGACCTTATTTCATTGCCATTTTCATTTCTCAAACATGTTGTGTACCTATT
Source organism: Rhinolophus sinicus (assembly GCF_036562045.2). NCBI lineage: Eukaryota > Metazoa > Chordata > Mammalia > Chiroptera > Rhinolophidae > Rhinolophus > Rhinolophus sinicus. The sequence goes on along the minus strand of NC_133757.1, from coordinate 27,785,696 downwards.
CTTGATCTTCTTTTCCAACTCTCATTTTCAAACTGTTTTTGAATGTCTCTTCCTCTTCCTTATCTTCCCTCACTAATATTTCTTCAGTCAGTATTTTATTTCTACTTTCAGTTGTATTTAACTTACTAATTTTACTGGAAATCAGTACTCTTTCCATACCATACACTTGAATATTTTTAGGATAAACATGCAGTTACAGAAGATATATACATAGTAATTTCAAAATAAAAATGCCTTCTATGTTTAATTTTGAAATTTTCTCTTGTAAAATAAAAGATATTGAGGAAAGTAGAGTCTTTGTGAGAAAGTAAAGGGCTATGGTTACAAATCAGTTACAGTAGGGAAGTATGGAAACGTTACATGTTGTAAGTGTAACAGTGAAAGAGTTGTAGATGTAGTTGAATTGCAAGTAATGTTTACTTAATCAATACCTTTTAATTTGTAATACCATAGTAGTCCTTAGAAAAATAATATTCTAAATCTTTGTTTTGTAGGGTAAAAATTCCATTGATGCAAGTGAGGAGAATCCAGGTAAATTTCCTTGTTCTAGTTTTGAAGGATATGTGTCTATATTTTTGCATTAATTGCTATCAAAATAAAATGATTTTCTTTTATAGTTATGAGAAAGAAAAGAGGAAGAGAAGATGAATCCTACAATATTTCAGAGGTCATGTCAAAAGAGGTAAAAATAAAGGGGGAAGGGCACATAAGATTCAATGCTTAGTAAAAAACCTATTGTGGGTTTTTTGAACTACGTTAAAGCTGTATGGATTGTTATTATTTACTTGACATTTCAGCCTGTTAAGTGTTTGGAAGATCACATCTTGTTAAAGGAGAATGAGCTTTGCCTAATCAGAAATTATAATTTCTTGAAACCTCAAAACCTTATTAAGAAAAAATTTTGTTCTTATTCCTTGTTGAAGACCTTTAGGGAACTAAAATCACATACTCATTTCTAAAACCAGGTCCTTTTTTACCTTCTCACTTGTTACCTCATAACAAATTAAAGAACGTCTTCAATTATGACGAACCTTAAATGTTCCTTAAGCACATTGTAATGCATCACATTCTTACATTAAAAATTCTAACTTTATTACTTACAACATTTTTCTTTTACCTGAAAATCAAACTCTTTAGATCTTTAGAAGGTATACTGTGTAAAGTTTCACGTAATTCTTGTCTTTAGGGTTATTCCCCTCATTTCCATTTAAAAATAATGGTCAGGACCTGCTCAATTGATTATGGAACACACTCAGCCTGCAGTTGAACAACACTATTAATGAGATTTATTGAAGGTTAGCCAATCACACGGGTGGTAATTTAATTCATCAAATGTTTGTGTATGTCTGCTGTAGGCAAACTTCGTCCTAAGTGGATAAGATCAATTAGTAAAGAAAAGTAACATTTGCCTTAACCTATATCCAGTGAGAAATATGTAGTAGTAAGTACTGATTATAATTGTTAAATTTGATGGTATTGCGCATATAGGGTTCTTAACTCATGCATGAGGTTCATAAAGTTTTCATCTAGGAAGTGGCATCTAAGTTGATTGAGACTTAAGGAATAAATGTTAAATCATGTAATAGTGGGGGAGGGATTAATCGGGAAATAGTAAGACACAGGGAAGATAGTGGGTGAGTGTTCTTGGAAGAGAAACCTTTGACAAACGTCCAGAGGCAAGGGAGATCCTGGCAAAAGGGCAAAACACTTTAAATGAAATTATCTTTGGCTCCAGTTGTATGTAAATGAAAGTGTGTTGAATGAAGCTGTCGAGGTAAGCAGAGTCAGGACTCATCATCAGGTTTAATTTTTAGCAAGATTACTTGCTAAAAATTATTGTGTTCATTTTGATTCATTCACAAGTTGTTCTCCAAAAGTTGAGCTTAAAAGGCAGCTCTATTCCCTATGTAACATAGCTTCGGCTTTAGAATATGAGTATCTGTACTTAATACTTTACAAACACAACACAAATATGTACATATGGATCTATGTGCCAGCCACCTACTGACATGTTCTGTCATTCTCCTGTGCGTCTTAAATTTGAGATATGCTTCAAGTTTCTTGAATTTATCATATTGTTTCATCCCCTTTGTCTTCTGTACATATCCTCTCTGCTCCCTATCTTTAATGCTATGCTCTGGTAACAGGTTTTTCAGATAATTCCATATAACAATACTCTCCTAAGTCATCAGGTTACCAACACTCAGGTATAGCTTTGTCTTCATACCCTTAGCATCTAGTGGGAACTTCACAATCAGAGCACTTATTCTGGATTTTTAATTTGTCTTTACCTCTTGCTCAGAATTACAAACTCAGGTGACTATCCACAGAGGCCTAAATGGGCTGGAGTTGAGACTGTAATACTTTTGGAAGTCAATTCTTGAGTAATTAGAGTAGCCACAACTTGCTTCTAGAGCAGAGTTTTGTGGGTTAACTACTCAACCTCGAATTTGACCGTTGTAGCCCGAAAGCAAGCATAGACAAACTAAACAAATAAGCCTAACTTTGTGATAATTAAACTTTATTCCTAAAAACAGTTGCCAGCTTGAGCTGGTCCACAGGATGTAGTTTGCCACCCTCTGTACTAGAGGACTATTGGTCATATGCGAATTTGAACCTAGTCTATTCAGGTAAACTGATTAAGAAAAAAAGGAAAATTTCAGGAGTAAATACCGCAGTTTTTATGTGTTGCTAACTAATTCAGAATTTTATAAGACACTTTATGGGCTTAATTTTGTGTGAGGTCCACCAATTTGAATCCATTATTTTAATTAACTTGAGAGCCTTATCCCATTTCTTCACATAAAATCAGAATAGTAAACGTTTGTTAAATGAATGAATGAATGAACCACATACATTATTTTGTTTTCTCAATGTTCTAGGAAATTTTGTCTGTGGCTAAAAAAAATAAAAAGGAGAATGAGGTAAGTTAAGATTTATAATAGAGACTAAATTTAGGAGTTAATATTTGCTTCCCTGATCATTACCCCCCTTTCTTTTAATCACCAGTGTACTTTTTTCCTCACCAGTATACTATTTGTTAGCCTTTTAAGAAAAATACCCATTCACTTTTCCAGTTGAATATCCAGTTGTGGCATCATTTAAAAGACTTACCATTAGACTTTTCTTTTGAATTGACTTAATCCTCGTTTTCACATTCTTAAAATGGAGTTGTGGAGGTCACCAACCGGTATAACCTGTCATTGGTCATAATAAGTTGGTGCTGAGTGTCACAAACAGATAAATTTATATTAAGTGTGATGTAGCGAGTTTTTAAACATTCTTTGTCCCTTTCCATTTGGAAGTAAATGTTTGTGTTTTTTGAAAGGAAATTATGTTTTTACAGACATTATCCATTATAGTTGCTGTGGGTGAAGGAAATTGTTAAGAAAGTAGTTTAATAAGTTTTTGGATAGCACTTTCTAGCATTTTGGAAGGGAGGTACAATTGTAAAGTAATTTCAAAATGTAATCTCTAAGGGATATTTGCAGAATTTTTTTCCCCCCAATGGCTTTGCATTGGGGGAATGGAGGTACTGTCTCTAGGGTTTTATTCAACATAAGATTTTATTTCTCCATACCTAATGATTACAGGGCCGGGTAAATTTTAATTAGTAGTTACATTTTCTGGTAAATAGGGGGTACCAGCATTATGTATCAAACTTCTAATTAAACTTTTTTCTTTATAGGATGAAAGCACCTCTTCTAATCTCTGTGTAGAAAATCTTGAGAAAAACAAAGACTCAAATAGTATGATTAAAGATAGGTTGTCGCAAACAGTTAGGCAGAATACTAAATTCTTCTTTGACCCAGTTCGGAAATACAATGGACAGCCAGTACCCTTTCAACAACCAAAACATTTTACAGGAGGAGTGATGCGCTGGTACCAGATAGAAGGCATGGAATGGCTTAGGGTAATTAATTCTCAATTTTAATACAAGATAAGGGTTCATTTTTATATAATAACTTGTTAATGTAATGTAACCCAACTTGGGTTGTTCCATGTTTCACTGTTATATGTAAAACACCTTCATGTATAAATACTTATTTTTCTGATTTATTTACCCAGAATAAATTTTTAAAAATGAAAATTATCTTATTCAAGGCTACCAGCATGTTTATGGCTTTGATAACTGCGCAGTTATAACAAGTGTTGTTATAATTTATGGTGTGAACATGTCAGTCTCATAATTATCTTTGGGTGAAAAAAGATGTAAACAGTTGCTAATTCAGTAGGCATTTATATCAATTTAAATACAGTGTATATTATTTTGTCCAGATGCTTTGGGAAAATGGAATTAATGGCATTTTAGCAGATGAAATGGGATTGGGAAAGACAGTTCAGTGCATTGCTACAATTGCACTGATGATTCAGAGAGGAGTACCTGGACCTTTTCTTGTCTGTGGGCCTTTGTCTACACTTCCTAACTGGATGACTGAATTCCAAAGATTTACACCAGAAGTAAGACATGTTTCCTTTTCTTCAGTATATATCATTTCAAATGTTTATTCTATTTTGCTATTTCAATTAAATTGTACATCTTCTGTGTAAACACTACATCTTATGTGACTTGCATTTCACTCTTAACAATACCTACTTTAAGTTTATAAAGAAGAATAGGTATTAATAATTTGGGACTTTTTGCCAAAAATATCCCTGGATGATTTTCAGTGTATTGGATAATTTGATTCACCTGAGACAGACCTAAGTAGAATTTATTCTTTAATTCTGTTTATTATTATAGTGTTTTCCTTCCACAATCTGCTGTCTTGGCCATACCCTTACCTTATGAGAAACATATGTTTTAGAAGTTGCTTTGCCATCTACCTCACCTTATACTTGATTTGTTCTAATGGCTTTTTTATTCTCCCACAGTAGTCCAATAATAATAATATTAGAATTGATTGACTCATTTTGTTATAGAAAAATAGAACTAAGATTTAGTTAAATCATCTTTTTCTCCAAAATGATTAATTTTATATTTTTCAAATTTTTGATATGTTTTGTCTTAAAGTTCGTTATAAACCAATATAAAATTTTTTAGATTCCTACTATGCTATATCATGGGACCCTGGAGGAACGTCGAAAATTGGTAAAGAATATTCACAAACGGAAAGGGACACTGCAGATTCATCCTGTGGTAATCACTTCATTTGAAATAGCCATGAGAGACCGAAATGCATTACAGGTATGAATGGTCTGTTTTCATTGGATTCTTTATAATCCCATAAATCACATGTTTCTTTATAACTTTGTCACCATTCAGTAGCATTTCTTTAATTTTTTTTCATTATGAAAGTAATAGGTTGTATAATGCATATTCACTTGTACACTGGAGGTTTATTTTAACAGAAAGTTTGAGATGAAAGTTGTCTCTAAAAAGAAAGATAAACCCTATGATATTTTAACCTATAGCCATAATATGATTGTAAATGTGTTAGAATCAGCCAGATGTAGACCTAATCTGAATATATTACAGATAATGTCTCTGACATGTGGTTTAAGTATATAGAACTTATCCATTTAATTTTAATCAAGTGAGAATAGAATATATAACGACAAGTTTTTTTTTAGACTGTTACGGATCTGTGGCATAACATTTTCATACATGTTTTCTATTATAGCTACTTATTTATTAGTACTCAAGTTGGTATAATGTGGTTGGAAAATTGACCTTCTCTCATTGCCTAATCCATGTTTTGGTGTTTGAACTTCTTTCTTTTCTACCTATTTCATACATAATTCTTGACAGCTTTGTTTTTCCTTTCTCTTACTAGTATATCAAATTTTACCTGTGTGCTGGTGGAACTCTGGAATATAATTTGCAGTTACGTTATTTTTTTCACAATAAGTAATATATACTGTTTATAGAAAGAAAACATACAGAAAGACTTAACTCTACCTGAGAGTTACTACTGCTTTATTAAATAACTATTGTTAATATATAGGTATAATTTTATACATAGGGTTACATTACACATTTTTTCTTGGAACTCCTATTTTAAAGTAAATAGTATAACATGAAGACCTGTCTAATTATTTTGCTCTCCCTAACCAGCCCACATTGAAGCATAGGCTTCCTTGTCAATTCCATTTGCCAGTGGCTAGAATATTTGTAATTTTCCCTTTCACTGAGCTTACGTTATTCAAGGATCCTATTTTTAGGAGTTGTTGGCACTGGGGTTGTCTGTTCCTGATTAGTAGCAGAAGTATCTGATTTCACTAATTTATTTTTCAAATACCTTATCATTTCCATTGTATTGGGTTTTTCCTTTGCCAATTTATAAAGGATGTTTTGAATGTTGTTTGACTTTTTAAGGTAGATGTCTTACAGTGAGAGGTTATTCAGGTTACTTGGTTTGCCATATACCAGAAAAAGTCCCAAGTTAGTTTTACTAAAGAAGTCATAATATAAAAATTTTTATTGTTTTATTCTGGTATGAATGTGTAAAGTAAAATACAAAAGATGCACCATTTCATACTCTTTCCTCAATGTGCTAATCCTGTTATCCAAGCATATCTACACTTGCCAGTTTTATTTTTATATTTCCCAGAAATATTGCATATTTCTGTATTTTTGCAAACTAAAATAGATTAAGTTTGCCTGGTCAAGAGAAAAGTGAAGAACGATGTTAAAAATGAGAAACTAAAACAATTGTCATGACAACCTAAAGAAAGTAAATGGATGGCTTTCTGCGAAGACAGAAATTACTAAAATTGTCTCCAGAAGAAAGTGAAAACCTAAACAAACCAATAACTATGCAAAAAAGTGAGACCACTAGCAAGTTAAAAAGTGTCAATCTCAGATACAGGCATTAAGAATGAAAATTCTAATGCTATTTAATTTTTCAGAGCATATTTAACTAATAAAAGCTTTCAATTCTTTTTTAGTTATCTAGTATATCACTAATCAACACTTGATTATGCATTAGAAAGAAAAAACTACAGACTGACTAAAGAATGTGAATGGAGAATCTTAAATACATAATAGCAGGTGGACTTTAATTATTAGTTCATGGCCAAGTGAGGTCTATTTCAGGAACACATCAGTTTTAGGAAATGCATCTATCCTTTTAGTAGATCAAAGGAAAACATATCAACAGATACAGAAATACCATTCGATAAAATTGAACATTCATCCCTAATAGAGATTTTATTTTCAGAATGTTTTTAGGAAAATCATGTATCATTTTTAAAATTTTCCCTAAATTTCTATTCTAGCATTGCTTTTGGAAATACTTAATAGTAGATGAAGGACACAGAATTAAGAACATGAAGTGCCGTCTAATCAGGGAGTTAAAACGATTCAATGCAGATAACAAACTTCTTTTGACTGGGACTCCCTTGCAAAACAATTTATCAGAACTTTGGTCATTGCTAAACTTTTTGTTGCCAGATGTATTTGATGACTTGAAAAGGTAGGTGATCCAGTTATTTAACTCTTTATGTTTTCCTAACCTCAAAATCTGCGTTCTTAGTGAAAATGAATTCCTTTCTTCTAGATAGCTGAAATAAAATGATAGCTTTGGCAAATTCTTTGTGGTACATATTGTATATTTTACTCTAAAATAATGGACATACATCACTGTAAGTTTAAGGTGTACAGCATGATAGTTTGATTTACATATATTGTGAAATGATTACCACAATAGGTTTAGTTAACATCTGTCATCGCATAGATGCAGTAAAAGGAAAACAATTCTTGTGATGAGAATTCTTAGGATCTATTCTGTTAACAGCTTTCCTACATGTCATACATCAGTGTTAACTGTAGTCATCATTTTGTATATTACATTCCTAGTACTTATAAAATGGGAGTTTGTACCTTTTAATCACCTTTCACCAATTCCCCTTACCCCTACTATATGTTCCACTCTGACGTAAATTATGTGAGAGCAAATAAATATTAAAAGTTTTTGTTTGCATTGATTAAAGGAAAACTGTTGAATTGAAAACATTTTGTCAGAATACTAAAAAAAAATTTTATTTGTTTTCCCCTTCTTCTGCCTCCCTCCACTCCAGTTCAAGCCGTTGTTTCTCGGTCTAGTTGTGTAGGACACAGCTCCCTGGCCCCTGCTGATACTATGAGCCTTGCGCTCCCCCGGCTGAGGCAGTCGGTTGCCGGTAGTCGGTTGGCCGCTCACAGTAGCTCATGGCAGCTCTAGCCAGCTGCCGGCCGCTCACGCTGGCCACTGGCCACTACTGGCCGCACACGGTAGCCCACGGCAGCCCACGCCGACCTCTGGCTGCTCAAAGCAGCCCAACTCCAGGGAGAGCCGTTGTTCCCAATCTTAGCTGTAGAGGGCGCAGCTCCCTGGCCCTTGTGGGAATCAAACCTGCGACCTCGGCATTAGGAGCATGGTGCTCCAACCACCTGAGCCACCAGACCGGCCCCCTAAAATATTTCAATAGGACTTTTTATTGTGTTAACTTTGAAGCCTTCATGGATTTTTCTCATTTTATCATAAAACAACTTAGGGGATAAAGGATATTATATCACCTATCTCACATATAAGAAAACCTAGGTGTAAAGTTAATTAAAAATAAAACTAGTTAATGCCAGAGCCAAAGTAAAACCAAACTCTCCCAGTTTCAACATAGTGCTTTTTATTCTAGAAACTGTTTAAAACTTATATTATGAAAACCAAAATAAAAAGTTTTTTGTTTTCAGAAAACTATTAGTATGCTGAGAATAAAAGAAAATCTTAATAGAAGTTAAAAATAAGATGGAAATATCAAAATCAGAAGAGCAAAATAATTGGTTTATATATACTTTGGCATCAGTTAAGAAAAAGTTAATATGGAAAACTAATTTTTAATGTTTTATTTTGAGAATATATTCTACTTCTGGTGACGAAATATTGGCACAAATCCAGGCTCTGCTATTGTCACTAGGAAACATTTAATTAAGGAAAACATTTCCAGGTCATACACATTCCTACTGAGTTAGAACAGAGAGGTAGAAGCTGGGAATCTGAATGTATAAAATGTGCTTCAGTTGATCAGAGTTTGAAAATATTTGTTCTAACTACTGCATAAATGTTATTAGCATTTTTCCCAATTGGGTCTACTGACAATATAGTGCTTAATATAAAATATAAAGCATGCTTATATTTATTGGCTCATTTGTATATATTTTTTTTTTTTTTACATTATGAAGAACTAAAAATATCTAGTAGATATCATTATCAAGGTATATATATGTTGAGACTTTAAAACACTGGTGTAGCATGTCACAGTTATCCCCAAAGAGATCATACCGCCTTGGTTTTCAGAGATCGTTTTCATTTCTATTCACTTTATTAAAATATTTAATAAAATGTGTACCTTAGGAAATGAGGGCAATCTCACTGACATCTGTCACACCACATTGATCCTGGCTGATTAAGCGATGCCCCCTCCCTCCCAGCTCCATGTGCATCCCTCCTGAAGGTACACACTAAGTTGTAGAGGAAGAGGATGACCTCCCCTGAAAGAGGAGGATTGTTTTTCAGTTAAGGGTATATATGGGTAGCTGTGCTCCCCTACTAGAATCTCCAAACAAGCTCTAGAGGTCCATTTGTAAGAACATAGGGTAGTCAAGCTTCCAAGACTCCAGACACCTCCAAATGAGGTTCTGTGTGTGACAGTCTGCTTAAAAGAAAAAAATATGTACCTTCATGCTGACTTGATTTTCATACTATTGTAAGATTATGTTAATGTATAAATCAGAAAGAAAAAGTCCCCTTTAAGAAAATACCTGCTGCTTAATGTTCAGGTTAATATAAAATTTAAAATGTAAAACATCATGTTCATATAGTTTATGTGATAGGTTAACATGTAATTCCTCTTACAGCTTTGAATCTTGGTTTGATATCACCGATCTTTCTGAAACTGCTGAAGATATTATTGCTAAAGAAAGAGAACAGAATGTATTGCATATGCTGCACCAGGTTTGGACTTTTTTCTTATCCTGCTTACTGTGGACTCAGAATAAAAAAGGAACCCTAGAGATCAACTGTTCAGCTTTGTAGTAGAGTTTGAAAAATAAGGGTCCTCCCAAATTTAACTTATTCCCCCACTACCAGAGTACACATGGCTTTATAGCAGAACTCAAGTGCTTTTTGAAATTTTGCCCTTTTCATGTATACTCATTTGTCCCCTAATGATTACAGATATGTTTGTCAGCCCAAAAATGAAAATGAATGGTATTAATATAATGTTTGCCAGTAATATTTGCATAATTTACTTTTTGGCATGATCCATTATTACTGTTTTTCATAATCTCCACCCATCCAATCTATCTTTACTTCAGGCAAACATAATCTTTCAAAGGTCTCCTCCTAAGTCATTTTCGTATGTGGGCCTGAAAAGTTTCTTACTTGTGCTTTGACAATTTTATTCAAAATTCTTATAATATTTTTTCACTTTAAAGTTTATATATATTTATGGTAAAAATTTGAAACAGTATAGAAAGTATATAATATCCTAAATCACACTTATCTCACCAAATCTTTTACCTTTTTTTCTGGATAATTTCCTATAAGTATATTTGTTTCTGGACTGATGTCTACAGATATTTTTTCTTAAACAACTGGTGATGTTCTCTCTTTCTCTGGTAAAGTAGTCTCTCTGCTTGGCTCTATACCTCTGGGGTATTTACATACAGAGTCTTATAAAAGAACTTTGTGTAAATCAATTATCAATTTATATTTAAAGCTAAAGTTAAAAAGGATATAAAATGATTCCAAACAATTTGTGTTTTCTTTTAAAGACCTAAGCAGTTTAATAAGGGTATAATTATCTGTTGCTTCTATGTTTTATAAATGTGGAAATCACTTGTCATCACATAGCCAATGAAGGAGAGTAATTTTAAGCCTAAAGTTTTAGAATTCACAGAAGAAAGCTTTCATGTCCACATCTCTGGTTGGTTGATTGGTTGATTCTTTGGTTTTCTGCTAATCTAAAACCTCACTTTAAAAGCTGTGAGCTATAACTTTAACCCTGAGAAGTATAGGTATCACCTTATTTCAACTTTTTAAAATATTCAAGATTAGAAAAATTAATAAATTGTGCAATGTTATGGATAAATACTATGAGTTTTTGTGTGATGGGATGTCCTGGTCTGTGAAAATTTCAAGGAGATATTTTATCTCACCTTTTGAGACTTAATATTTAGGAAGTAAAGAGAAAGGGATAAAGGGGAGTGGGGAGATAGTATTCCCTAAGAATACAGGAATGTCCAATATTCACATTTATTCATGTTTAAATTTTAGATTCTAACACCTTTCTTACTGAGAAGACTAAAATCTGATGTTGCTCTTGAAGTTCCTCCTAAACGAGAAGTAGTCGTTTATGCACCGCTTTCAAAGAAACAAGAGACCTTTTATACAGCCATTGTGAACCGTACAATTGCAAACATGTTTGGATCCAGTGAGGTAGAATGTGAATTTGAAATACACTGTAAATGACCATTGACATAGAAAATTCCATAGTTGATTTCAGTCTTATGGCTCATCACCTGTTCTCAGGACTTAGTGAGGATGAATTTCTAACTGGAATAAAAAGTGTAAGACCAGGAGCAAAAGTGGTCTCCTAGTAATAGTATGGTCCTCCCAAAATTTAAATGATGGCTCGTGCATTTATTGCTTTATAATCATCTGGAATGCTTGGGAAGAATTTTGATTCCTGTCCTAGATTAACCCTAATCGTGCTATCTGGAGATGGACTTGGACATACATTTGAACAAGCACACAGTATACTAACAGCTTGCCAACTAGACCAATCCCAAATATATAGGTCCTTTACAGGATGTTATTGACAGCCCAAAACCTTAATAGAATATTTGTAACAAATATCTTATTTAGTCACCTACCATATTGCAAGAGATTGAAGTGGGATGTGATTATCTTACAACTGAAGATTAGGATAATTTAAATGCCCAGATTTTTTACTATATGCCATTGACCAGTGTGTTGTTGTTTTTTCAAAATACTTATGGTTATGCATTTCTCTGTTGTACAAGCATTAGACTCTGTTCTCTCGTTTTCGTTATAATTAAAGGGGAGGTCTGGCTATTTAGCTATTAGAAACTTAACAGTGGTTGCATATTGTGAGGAATTACATTGCAGTGTTATACCAATCCAAAGAATGGATCTGTGATGCAGATATGTGGAGCCTTCTTTTAGCTCTAAGCTATTTAATCCCTTTAGATAAATTCAAAATAATTTTATTCATCCTTACTTTTTCCCCCTGAGATATGAAGACATTTACTCTTAATTCTCAGGTATTGTCATCACTGTTAAAATCACTAAATTTCATATTACTCTTGCATTTGGCTAGTTTGTGAGTCCGTGATTTTGTGACTTTAGAAATTACCAAACCTGATGAAAGATGAAATTTTTTTCTATTTATCTTAAAACATTTTAGACATAAAAATATACCCCACTTTATATATTTACAAATTAAGGGCATAACTTTTTAAACAGATATTCCTTTAATTTGTTCTCTTTCAGAAAGAAAGAGTTCAGCTAAGTTCCACTGGGAGACCAAAACGGCGAACGAGAAAGTTAATAAATTACAGCGAAGTGGGTGATTTCCCTAATGAATTGGAAAAATTGATCAGTCAGATTCAGCCAGAGTTAGATCGAGAAAGGTGTGAGTTTAAAAATAAAGTATCCCTTAAACTGATTCCTCCCCTTCCCCACCCCCAAATTTCTCATTTTCACGGATTATATTTTTTGGTAGAGCTGTTGTAGAAGTGAATGTTCCTATAGAATCTGAAGTTAATCTGAAGCTGCAGAATATAATGATGCTACTTCGTAAATGCTGTAATCATCCATATTTGATTGAGTACCCTATAGACCCAGTCACACAAGAGTTTAAGGTAAATACCATTTAATAACACTTTTAGTTTCTGTGACTTTTCATGTTGGGGGAAATTATCCTTTTTCGTATTGGAAATATAATTTTTTTAGTAACGTAGTTGCTTTCCACTGTTTTACTTGCTGTCTACTTTAGAGACACCTTTAGTTGTCAGCCTTTTTTAGTATTCCTTTTTTAATTAGTTTTCAGCTTATCAAAACCAATCTGGCTGCTCATTGTTTAAATCTCAGCAAATAGCCACAGAAGAGAACCAAAAAGTTGATATTGAGTTGCGGGCTTTCAGATTAAATGAAATTGCTTTCTTGGTCAGTTGATGGAAAGATAGCATAGTATTAAAAGAAATCAGTTCTCAGTAACCCTCAATAACACTGTTTCATACTAGTTTGCAGCACAGTTTCTTACCACTGGAAACATTATTTTGGGCCGGTATAATTCTTGGTTTAGGAGATGCTGTCCTGTGGGATATAGGCCATTTAGCAGCATCCCTGGCCTCTGGCCAATAGGTGCCAGTAGTTTCTCCCTCCCCTAGTTGTAACATCCTAAAGTGTCTCCAGACACTGCCAAATGCACCCTAGTGGTGGAGGGCAGAATGACCCATATTTGAGAACCACTGCTTTATAGCTTTTCATTTGAGTAAGGAAGAAAATAATCTCTGATGATGTAGTTGATATACACCAAAAGGTGAAAATTTTCTTAATCTTCAGTACTAGGTTGCTTATAAGAGTCTGTTTTTTTTTTAATTTCTACTGGAATTCTAGTAATTTTCATGCATATTTTGTTGAAAATATACTCTACTATAAAGAATAAACCTCAACATATGTACAGTAATTTAACCTTATTGTTCTCTTATACAACGCCTTGGGGAGAAAGGTGGGGACGATAGATTAAGGTTATACCTAAACTGAAATTTGTTTTTGTGAGATTGTGGGTTTTAAATTGTAGAGTATCTTTCCTAGAGGAAGAATTATCTTCTGATAGAACAAATACACAAATAACAAGGTCAACTTCTAAAATTTTCAGTTTTATAGTGACTTATTTGTCATTGAAGATTGAACTATTCACCTGGTTTTTATTTTGACAAAAACCAAATTATTAGTGATTATCATGACTATTTTTCTGTGTTTTTGTTTTTGTTTGTTTTTTTCTGCCCAATTTTAAGGTTGATGAAGAATTGGTAACAAATTCTGGGAAATTCTTAATTTTGGATCGAATGCTGCCAGAACTAAAAACCAGAGGTCACAAGGTGGTACTTTTAGTTGGATTTTTTGATTGTTTAATTATTCCTTATTAATTGGCGTAGATACTAAGATATATTTAAATTTCAGGTGCTGCTCTTTTCACAAATGACAAGAATGTTGGACATTTTGATGGACTACTGCCATTTTAGAAATTTCAACTTTAGCAGGCTTGATGGATCCATGTCTTATTCAGAGAGAGAGAAAAATGTAAGGCTATTTATGTGATACATACCAAGTTCTTTTTTGTAAATACTGTCTTGATTTCTGAAGTAATATTCAAAATAGACCCACAAATTGATAGATACAAAAGACCAAAATCACTACAGCAGGATCAAAAATATAAGGATTTTGATTTACTCTTAGTGTTTCTCAAATTATATAGTATATCTTTTGACACAAACTTACTTAATAATCTGCTTAACCACCCCTGTAACTATATTAGGATAACAGGAATTTTTTTTTCTCTATTTTGGCTCTGCCCTCCATTCCCAACATTTTACTGTGAAATTTTCAATTGAAAGAATTTCACAGTAGCCACCTGTGAATCCACCTAGAACCTGCCATTAAAACTTGGCTATTCCTTTTTTATCACACACATGAGATACAGCAGCAATCCATTCAACATCCCATCTATTTTTGGTATATTTCAAAATAAATTACAGGTGATGCTTCTAATTACTTCAGCATATTTTGTCTCTTGCATAGGTAATATTTACATATCTTGAAGGGAATGAAATAAAGTATACGCTTGCTGAGTTTTGATGAATAAATATGTGTGTGTGACCCATGCTCCTACCAAGCTTTAGAACATTACCATCAGCTCAGAAAGGTCCCTCATGCCCCCTCTGAGTAACCCACCTTTCCTGCCTACCCCATCTCCTAGCCAACCACTTTTTTGTTACCATTTTTTTGAGGGAAGATGCCTTATACTTTTTTTTTCCTAATATTTTTGTTTTCTAATACTTTTTTCTAATATTAATCTCCCGTGAGCCTCCCTTGTATGGTGTGTTTGTTTTTTTTCCTGTTTTTTTAAAAAGTTAACATCTTAAAAGGTGCTTAGAAAATAACATGGGCAGATATTTTATTGTAATTTTTTTGTAGATCTGAATGATTTGGCCTCTTTTGGAGACACCTTTAATAGTTGTAATTAAAAATAATTTCCTCAGTTTTTTTAGTTAAAGCTTCTTTCTCTTGCTCTCACTCTCTGTTATGGTTTATTACAGTGAAAGATGCAGATTAAAATCCACAAAGAGAGAAGTTGCATAGGTGCAGTCCAGGAGAAACTAGATGTGAGCTTTCTAGTGGGGTCACGCAGACAGGACTTAATTCTCCCAGCAACAGTATGTAACAACACATGTGAAGTAAACCAGTGAAACTAACCTGGCTAAGCCTTCGTGTCCAGGGTTTTTATTGAAGGTCAGTCAAGTAGGCATGGAATCCCTGTGTGACTGGCTTGCACTGTTCAGTCTCAAGCTCCTCTGAAGGTCACATTGATACAGCATGTCCCAGGGCCCCAGGTTTTTTTGCCACAACCTGGACATTGGGTATGCTTTTGATTTTTTTGTTTCATGAGAGGTGAGTCTTTGGCAAGTTTCTCTTTGCAGAAAATTGGTCTTTTTAAACTTTTATGGCTTCTGGGGTTTTCAGTGTTTGTTTTCCCCACATCAAAAGTCCTTTGGATGCTAAAGAACTCATACCCAGTTTGAAGAATGCTGACTTGTTGTATCTATAAACCTTGGCACGCCACTGCCCTCCCCCTTCCTTTCCTGGTTATAAGATGGCTGCTCCACATGTAGCACCATATCCACATTCCAGGCAGGAATAGTTTGTTTCTTAATTCCTGTGTTCACATCCTTTTCGCTTTTAGATGCACAACTTCAACACAAATCCAGATGTGTTTATCTTCTTAGTGAGCACACGAGCTGGTGGCCTGGGCATTAATTTGACTGCAGCAGATACAGTTATCATTTATGATAGTGATTGGGTAAGTTGCAAGTATAGTGTATGCTCATTGTCTTTCCATCATGAATTTTTAATCTTTCATTATACACTTTACAATTTCATTTATCTGTTTTGAAAAGATATCCATTTTAAGTAAAAATCATTTATCACGTGTCCTGTGTGTTAAGAATTGAACATGTTTTGTCTAAAACCACTCTAGAAGTCTAAATTGAGTTAAGGCTATTTAAAAGTCTTGATTTGATCATGCATGTTGTCTTGACCCACATAGTATGAGTTTGAATAATTTTAACTTTATATTGTTAAATGTTATTTTTCTTTTTAACCTTAAAGAACCCCCAGTCTGATCTTCAGGCCCAGGATAGATGTCACAGAATTGGTCAGACAAAGCCAGTTGTTGTATATCGTCTGGTTACAGCAAACACTATTGATCAGAAAATTGTGGAAAGAGCAGCTGCTAAAAGAAAACTGGAAAAGTTGATCATCCACAAAAGTAAATTCTAGTACTTTTTTGCTTCAATTGTATATTGTGTGTTACGAATTTTTGTTGCTATTTTATTTATAAGAGAAATTATTGCAGCTTGATTAGTGCACATTTAATAAATAGGCAGTGGGAAATTTGGAGCTGTAAAGACCTAACTTAAAAGATGACCAGACTTAAAAGATGAACATTAGTGAGTGTCTAGATGAGGAACAGAGAAAACAATCAAGGATAATTTTAAAGTACCATATCCTAAATATGTCACAAGGTTTTGCATAATGTTAAGGTTTATTCTTAATAAGAGACTTGCCTGTCAAAAAGATTTAAGAAAACTTTCAAGGCTCTTTGCAAGTTCATTACATTAAAAGACTAGAATATTAAAGGTATATTGAAATAATGCTATAAGAAAACTATTTACTTTGTTTTGAACCACTATTTCAAAGAATACTTTACTCCAGAATGCTCTTTTCATACTTTCAATCATGTTTTTTTTTAAATTCAGTGTTTTTAATCTAGAAAAGATTTTTTAATGTATTTTATTGGGGAATATTGGGGAACAGTGTTTTTCTCCAGGGCCCCTCAGCTCCAAGTACAGTTGCCGTTTTCAATCTTGAGTTGCATGTGGAGCAGCCCACCATCCCAGGCAGGAATTGAACCGGCAACCTTGTTGAGAGCTCGGGCTCTAACCAACTGAGCCATCTGGCCGCCCCTCTGGAAGCTCAGCAGCAGCTCAGTTGTCTCCATTCGAGTTGTGGCAGGCGCAGCTCACTGGCCCATGCAGGAATCAAAACAGCAACCCTGTTGTTAAGAGCTTGCACTCTAACCAACTGAGCCATCTGGCCACCCCAAGAAAAGATTCTGAGTAGGGAAAGTGAAGTGGGTGTTCTGTTCCCTGAGATTCCTTGGAGAAGATCTGCTTTTTTTCATTTAATATAAAATTATATTTAGATAAATGACTTGATGGCTACCTTCAGAAAGGTTGAAAATCATCTATGTAAGCTGTGAAGCATAGAGAAATGAGAATATCATAATGTTGAAAATCACCATCAATTTATTTAGTTACTTTTGTACTTGTAAATAAATTAAGTCCTAGGTTAAAGTCATTGATAAGTTCGGTGTCTTTAAGCAAAGTGACATATAGAACAACACCAGTTTTCCCAAAGGCTAATTGATATAAACAAGAGTTAAGTTCCTGTGGCATCTCATCAACATTGTGACAAAAGGATGTTATTTACGGACCTGCTGTACTTTCTTCAATGTATCTGATTTTGAGGGAAATGTGGATTAGATTTTGGACATCTTTAATTTGACTTAATGGAACATTTAGATTGTAGTTAGATATATTGTTATTGGAGTAAAAAAGAATTTTGTCCTGATAAGATTTTGTACAAATTTAAAAAATTTTTCATGTGTGCTGCTTTAGTAATTCGATGGAAATATATTTTGTTCATTAACTAAAGCTAAATTAAGTAAAGTTTATAGTTTTATTTTTCCAAGTTCTATTTTCAGTATTTTGAGAGATTAAAATTTCAAAGAACAATTTGAAAGGAATTTAAAAAACATTGACAGTGTTTTATCGAGGTATAATGTACATACAATAAAATGGCCCGATTTTAAGTGTACAACTTGATGAATTTTGACATACGTATACACTCATGTTAACAGTCGTCTAGATCAAAGTAACAGACATTTTCATCATCCAAGAAAGTTTCCTCATGCATTCCTTCCAGTCATTTCCCATGATTCCTTGCCCCTCGCTAGAAGGCAACTACTATACTGGTTTTTGTCACATAGTTTTTATTTTAACTTCATACATGGATTCATTTATATGTGTATATTTTTTATCTAGCTACTTGTGTTCAGCATAATAATTTGAGATTCATCTATGTTGTGTGTATTAGAAGTTTGTTTTTTTAATAATTGCTGAATACTTTATTTATCCATTCTTCTGTTGTTTAATGTTTGAATTGTTTCCAGATTGTGACTCTTATACAGGTGTTTGTGGGCATATGCATTTATTTGTTCTGGGCCTTAGCATATGTATATGTTTACCTGTAGGAAACTGCCAAACTTTTCCCTAGTGGACATATATTTTACACTGTTATCAGCAATGTGTGAGAGTTTGGTTGCTTTTCTTCTTTACCAACACTTGGTTTTATCTGTCCTTATTAATGTAAGAAATTCTGATTGGTTTGTAATGTATTTTGGTTTTAAAAGTAATTTTGAATGTTGAATATCTTGGAAATTTTTTCTAGATCATTTCAAAGGTGGTAAATCTGGACTGAATCCATCTAAGAACTTCTTAGACCCTAAGGAATTAATGGAATTA
Source organism: Rhinolophus sinicus (assembly GCF_036562045.2). Taxonomy (NCBI): domain Eukaryota; kingdom Metazoa; phylum Chordata; class Mammalia; order Chiroptera; family Rhinolophidae; genus Rhinolophus; species Rhinolophus sinicus. The sequence goes on along the minus strand of NC_133757.1, from coordinate 27,766,825 downwards.
TTAAAATCTAGAGATTATGAAAGGTAAGTGTTTTTTTTTTAATTTTCGAAAAATATAATTCATGTTTTTGATTTATCATATAGACCTGAATGTTGTGGGTTTTTTATAGGGAAGTAAAAGGATCTAGAGAGAAGGTCATTAGTGATGAAGATCTAGAGTTGTTGTTAGATCGAAGTGATCTCATTGGTAAGTATCTCTCATGCCTTTTTTTTTCAGAGAAACTTTGAACATACAAATAAGTGGAAAGAATAGTATACCTGTAATGTCACCCCTATGTGTAATTCATTCAGCCGCAGCAGTTCACAGCATTTATCTAATCTTGTTTCATTGCCATTCTGCTTTATCAGAATCTTAAAATTACGACATTTTACCCATGACTTTTTCATGCATCTTTTACCAAGGACATGTTTTCAAACATAGCCACTATGTCATTGTTACATTTAAGAGACTTGGCTGTAATACCCAATCCATATCCAGATTTTCCTAGTTGTCTGAAATCATTTTATAGTTTGAATCAGGATCCAAATTTCATTGACTGTTATGTCCTTTTTCTTCTATAAAATCCTCCTCACTTGTTTTTTCATCCCATTGATTTGCTGGATGGAGAAACCTGTTATGTGTCCTATAAAAGGAGTTATATATTCTGGACTGGGCTGATTTTTTTTTTCCCCCACCCCTTATGTTGTCCTTTGACTTTTTCCTCAATCAACTTATTTTCTGTGAAGTGGTAAATAGCTCTATAAGCTTAATTACATCCAGGTTCCAAATCTTAGGAATACCATTGCTTTGTTCTCATATTTTAAATCATACCAGGAGGTGCATAATACCTTTGTTTCTTATTTTTATTGAGCTAAGACTGGTCAGCACATTCAGGCTGATCTTAATATTATAGTTTCCAGTCAATCTTTTATTTATTTAACCTGGTGAAACCATCCATTGATGATGATTGTTTTGAACGATTATTTCCTTAAGGTTAGAAAATGGTGATTTTCTTTTTCTACCTTTATTGGCTAGAATTTGTTTTATAAGAACTTTTCCTCATCAAGTCTTTGGTTACTCTGAGATACAATATATACAGGTGAGGTAGGATAAATTGCTTCATCAATTTTTAGAATAATGAATTGATGCCTATAGTGGTGACCATAAATTAATTTGAAAACAAATAATATTTAAAACTCATCATTTTCTAATTTATGACATATTACTGATATCTGTGCTTTTGATTATTTATATGTATTATATCTACATGGTGGAAATACTATATAACAGTGTGTTACTGCCCAGCTTTTCCCAACTCTACATTTAGCAACATGTTGGTATCTTGATATTAGTGATGGTAGGAATATTTAATACCATGGAAATAGGAAAAAACTACAAACCAGAGCCCTTGTGGGGTGGGGAGAGCTAATTGTTAAACATTTACCAGCGTACCACTGGTGTAGTGTCATGTCTTCAACTTAAGTTTCAAATATCTCTTTAAGATTGTTTTTTGTCTTCTTACTAGTGATTTGAAAAAATTTTTACATATTGTAGATATGTGTCCTTTATATTTTCTCCCAGTCTGTGGCTTATCTTTGTAGTGTCTTAGTATCTTTTGAAGGGCGAAAGGTTTTAATTTCGATGAGCTCCAGTTTACCTTTTTTATGTTATCTGTCATGATTTTGGAATTGTGTCTAAGTAATCTTTGCCGAGCCCAAGATCATGATGTTTTCTTATAAAAATTTTAGCTCTTACCCTTTGAGTTAATTTTGGGGTAGATTATGAGGTGATGGTCTAAATTCATCTTTTTTACATGTTATCCAATTGTCCCGGCACCATTTTTTGAAAGGTTATTCTTTCCCTATAGAATTGCCTTGGCACTTTTGTTGAAAATCAATTGATCATAAATGTAAGGGTTTATTTCTATACTCTCAATTCTGCCCCGTTGATCTTTCTGTCAGTTTTGATATTAGTGTCATTACCACACTGTCTTAATTATTGTAGCTTTGTGGTGAGTTTTGAAATTGGGAAAAGTGAATCCTCCGATTTTGTTCTTTTTCAAATTAGTTTTACCTATTCTTGGTTCTTTGTATGTTTATATGCATATTTTAATAATCAAATAGTTCAGAAAAATATATGAGAAAGATAAAGCAGTATGGCCAAATCGTAAATACATTATCAAATAAAAATCAGCAGTATAGAAGGTATGAAAGGATAGTGTAACATTTGAAAATATTCATATTAACTAAATAAAGGAGAGCTAGATACTTGAAAACCCATTTGATATAGTATCATAATCATCCTCATAATCCTTAGACATAGAGAAGAATGTTTTTATCTGATAAAATATACCCATCTAGGAAGCTACTACTAAAATCAGGAGTATTCAAGGATAACAGCTCTCACTCCTACTGTACATGGATGTTTTAACTAATGCTATGAAATAATTAAAATAGGCTAAAGGATAATAGTAAGAAGGTTTCAAACTGCTTGTATTTACAGATGGTGTAATTATATCCGTAGAAAGTCCAAGGGAATCAAGAAGTTTTTAGAATAGAATTCAAGAAGGTTGCTTATAAGTTAATCCTGTGTGTCAGCAATAATTGTTTAAAAAACAAGATCTTAACAACTATAACACTATAACAATTTCTTTAAGGCCTTAAGGAAAAATTACGAAAGATAAAAGGATATTAACAGAAGGACTGAATAAATGTACAGATTTAAGCAAATTCATAGATATGAATGTTTAATATTAAAAATTAAGTCGGTATTCCCCAAATTAACTTTCATCCTTTACATTGATCTTCTAATTCAAATCCCAATGTGACTTATTAAAGAACTATGACATGCCGTTTTTAAAATTTACATGGAAAAGGACCAACAGCCAAGACAATTTTGAAGAACAACAAAATAGTCTATGCCAGGTATTAAGACTTTTTAATTAAGCCATAATAATCAAGACTGTTGAATTAGCATGTGATAAGATAAATTAACTAGTGGTCCACCAAACTTCCCTGGAAAATCAATAAATGGCAGAAATGGCATTTCTTTAAGCAGAGAGGGGAAATTCCTGTTATTCAATACATGATGCTGGGAGAATTTGTAATCAACAGGGGGAAACCTCAGACCATACTCAGGAACAGATTCTAGATAAATGAACACTATAAGTAGTCAAAACTTAAATATTAAAAGCAAAACCTTTAACTTAAAAAAATAGGAAAATATGTTATGACTTTAAGATAAAGAATTCTTAAACAAGGTAACCGAATTCACAAACTAAATAAATTGTACGTTTTATTATAATAATTTAAAGACTTCTGTAAAAATAGGCAATGCTGTAAACAGATAAGAGAACAAACCACAAAAGTTTGCATCACATAACAGATGGGAAGTGTTTATCTTAAACATCAACAAGAAAAATGGACAACATAAGAGCAGGCAATTATAAGAAGAGGAAGAAATGGCTGGTGAACATACGAAGATGATTTAACCTCCCTAGGAATCAGTATTGCAAATTAAAACCAGTAGAGATTTTCTTCCACAGCCGTCATATTGATAAAAATGTTAAAGGACCCGTATTGACAATGAAAGTGTATATAAAGATAAATTTTCATGGTGTCTAGTTACCCAGCTTTTAAAGTAACCATGATTGAACTCTTTTTTTTTTTTCAAACATCTCTGTGAACACAATTCAAATGGGTCTGTTTATTTCTCTATGTGTCTTAAATTCAGCAGAAGTGATTTTGATTAGCAAACGGATGTTTCAGTTTGTGTGTTCCCTGGAAGCCAGTTATAGTTGTAATAAGAGAATAGTATACTTTACTGCTTTTGCTAATATGAACTGTTAATGATTAGGGAATAAAGGGGCCCACATTTTTGACAGATGACTCATTTCTTATAACATATTGGACATCTTTTTTAAGATTCCTCTTTAGGCTCTTTTAAAAAATAAATACTTGTTTTAATATTTTTCTCTCAGATCAAATGAATGCCTCAGGACCAATTAAAGAGAAGATGGGGATTTTCAAGATATTAGAAAATTCTGAAGAGTCCAGTCCTGAATGTTTGTTTTAAATTGGAGCTAAAGAATGTCTTTTAAAAATTCTTGTTTACATCTGCAGATTTATCTATATATATATATAGGTGTTAAAATCCAGATTGTCCACTTTACTTTTCGGTTATGTCAGATTACATGATGTAAATTGCATAATTAATAGGTGGTAATTTTCTGAGCCTTATTAAGAACAAAGAAGTATTCACATTAAATTTAGGTTTTCAGTTAATTTTTCAGACTCAGTCGTACTCTTGGGTATAGCCTAATATGTACTTAACCACTGCCAAATATATACAGTCTTCCTGTGGAAGTTTAATGTCTTTTTCCCCTTATTTTCCCTCTTTCGCAGTTTAGTTCATGGGTTTTTGGTGCTTCAGTTATGGAGTAGGCTTTTGATGGGGGAAAGATTGGGATTGTTATTTCTGTTTAAATAAGAAATTGTTTGAATTTTTTACAGTCTATTTCTATAAAATAGTTTACCAAATAAATGTTCATTATAAGATCATTTCATCAAATTATTTTTTCAGAAAAAATGGCTCAAGTGAAATAATAATAGCAAAAGTCTTGACTGACATTGTGATTCAATATTATTTACCTGACTTGGTTTCATTTATTACTACTATTCACGTGTTATATAAAAATTTTAACTGAATATTGAGTTAATGCAAAGAAGCCTCTGGAAGAAACTAGGGTTTTGACAAAAGCCCAGAAACTGGAAGTGGCAATATATCATGCAAAACAAGAATAGAATAAGAGAGATGAAACCCTAAAAATTTATAGTAGGGAGGTGAATAGTACCAGAGAGAAGAAAACAAGACCTAAGAATGTAAGTAATACAAAATCCATAATAGAGGAGCATAAAATGGAAACCATTTATGTCCTGTATGTGTACAGGTTCTGAGGAAGAGAAATGCTGAATGCTCCCTGAATCATACATTTCTGTGTAGGTGTTTGTCATGGAAAAATGTCATTCTTCCTGGCATGTATATTCAAATGTAGATCAGATTATCTCCACTGTAGGGTGGTGCAACTAGGATAGGACTTGGAAGAAACAACTGTTTTGAGAGAATATTCAAAGAAAAGAACAGACTGCAGAACTGGCGTTTGTTTTAGTTGAAGTGTTTACCAATCACAGTCATGCTAATTAATCATTATAACCTTAGTTGCTTAGTAGTTAAAATTTTTCCTCTAAGTCTTGTCTTCCATTGTCCCAAATTCCTTGCATAGTGTGTTCACCTCTGTCCTCACATCTTATACCTCCTCCCATTGTACCTTGCTCCCTGTTGGCACTGAGATAATAAAAGTCGGAGAACTTTTGAAAGTTGCCACCACTGCATTCTCTAGAAGCCTACTAGTATCTGCTCATGTAGCCTCCTTTCCTATCACTATGGGTATGCTGTCTGTCCTAGCTAGTACCAGCAAGCGCCTCATTCCTTTTTGTGGCATACTCCTTGAAAAGTGGTCTGCATTCACCTCTGTTTCTCCTCTTCCAGTTTTTTTCCTGAACCCAGTTCAGTTGGGTTTTCATCCCCATTGCTCCATTGAAATTGTTCTTAAGGTTTCCATTGACCTCTGACCTCACTGTACTTTCTCAACAGCATTTCATATAGTTGTTTACTCTCCACTGAACAGTTTCTTTAGTTTGCTGTATTTCTATCAAATACATTTTCCTGGTTTTCTTTCCTGCTTCTAACTCAGTTTTCTCTGCTATTTCTTATGTCTTTGACCTCTGAATACTAGAATGTCTCAAGTAGGACTTGGTGCTCCCTTGATGGTGTTTTTTCATTGCTCTAAGTACCAAGTATGTAGTGATGATTCAACTTTATAATCTCTAGCCAGAATCCTTCTCCTGAACTCATGTCCAACTGCCTACTTGACATTTTTACCTGGTTACCTGGTTGCCTGGTAATTCAAATTATCCCAAATCTTAACTTATGAACTTGTAATTCTCCAGCCTGTTGGCTATCACCACCCATGCATTTATTTTTAGCTTCCAAAATCTTTTGTTATCTCTCTTGCTCTCTTGACTTGGAGGTTTAATGCCTCTTTCATCCTTTTATTGTTATTTGTTTCCAGATTGTAGTAAGGTACAGAGGGGAACAGATATTCTCATTCCATGGTATTAAAACAAATGCTCCCTGCCTCATCTTACATAAAGAAGTATTCTCAACCAGACTTTGTCTTCCATTGCTTGATCAAATTTTCATGAAAAATATTTTACTAGTTTTATTTGTTTCAGTGAGTCATTGTTCCATATTATTCGGTCCTGAATGTGGTGAGAGGTATAGTGATGATGGTACTTGCACATTTCCAAGCAAATATGTTTGATGGACTCTTTCAATCATGTCTTAGCAACTATATGTGACTTTTTTTAGTCTTAGCAGTTTGAAGTAATACTTTATTAGAAGCCTGAAAAGCACTAATGTTCATATTCAAAACATTATGTGTTTGTTGGTTTTAAATTCCATGCTCTATTTCAAAGAATTGTTTTGCTTTTAAGCTTCTTTTTAAGTTAATGCTGCTAATGATTCTATTTGCTTTATTACCCACTATATCCACAAATAGCATACTATGTTTTTAATACTTCACCATCAATTATGATGACAAAAATCAAGTGCAAGAAATCACGGGTAAAATTAAAAACTTGTTCTTCATTTCTTTGGAGTCACATTGTTATTACTTGGTTTATAACTACTGCTTTCAAAGATGTAACTTCTTGTCAATCAAGTAAAGCTTGTGTTTTCATTAAATACATTTTGCATCCCTAATTTAGCTAATAATGTTAACTAAACAGTTGATTAAAATTAAAATGATTTTCAAAATGAATTATAAAAGCAAATGTTTACATTTTCTCACAATTTTATATATTTTTGACTTAAAATTGGCAAACTAAGTTTAAACTACCTTACGCTGTAATGTAGTCCTACTGTGCGGGATTAGGACATGAGTTCAACAATGCCAAGCAATTGACAGCCAGACAATAAAAGCAGTCTCTTTAGGTGTTACTTGATACCAACATAATTTGCAAGTATGAGCAATAAATTACAGGTAGCTGTACTTGATTGTAAAGTGGTTGGTCATTCATATGATCTAGAATGTGCTTGTGTAAGTTTTGTTTAGGTTTAACTGAAATACATACTTAACTAATTTCTGAGCTATGTCCACAGGTTCCAGTTTGAGAAATGCAGCCCTAAAGGATAAATTAACTTACACATAATTTTTGCTAAAATTCATGACTCTGGGTCTTTTGTTTGTTTCTTCCCGAGTCTTACTACTTAGAGAGTCCTCTATATCCTTGACTGGCTTACTAAAATGATAACCACCTGAAGAGATCATTGATAGTGGGGGTATTATGTGAGCTGTTCCTCTTTAAGGTATTTCAGAACATTACTAAAATAATATATGTGTGTTCTCTTAATTCTCCATAACCCAATTAAGATGGTCAGATGGTTTCATTTCTCTTTTAGCTTGAAAAAGTTATTTAAAGAAATATAAAAATAGCATAGTCATTACACAGATATGGCAAATTTCTTTTTTACTACTGAGGTTATAACTTAGACTCAGGAGAGTACAGAAATCTGAAATGCTCAGTTTGGTGTACATGTATGTATCCATTAAAAGTACCATCCTGCCCAGATTACTATGGAGTGTTTCTGGCATTTCAGAAGGCTCTCTATGCCCTAAGTAATAACCCTACCCCAAGGTAACCACTCTCAGTCTTTATCACCATAGGCTAGTTCTACACAGCAAAATTTACGACAAGTGTAACATATCTCTCAGCACAGATAAAATAAATGGTAAGGAAACCTCTCATGAGAACAGTTACACATTTATCTTTTCTTTCCTCTTATTCTCTGCACCATTTGTTACCAGGTATTTGAGTAAAGATTTTGGCAGCTGCTGCTGCTGCAGCCTCTGCTAACACTCAAGTTTGTTTCTCTTGATACTTGAAAGATGAGATGAATCCCATCTTATGAATGTTTTATCAAAATGAGATCTCTGATATGACTACCTTTTGCTGGGGAAGGAGACACAGACTCATTTAGGAGCATGGGTTGCAGGAAGCTTTCCTTCACCCCATTTATCGCAAGGTTATGCCTTTCTCCATCTTTCATTGAATCCTCTGTACCACTAGTCATAACGAGAGTGTACTATTTGGCACAAGACAGATTTAATCTTTTCATGGGACGGATTAGAAAGTTCAAGGTCAGAGCAGACCAAAGAGGCACAAGTAATGCCACAACAAAGGAAATGATAAAGATACATTCATAATTGAGCAATTTGTGATTTGGACTTACTGTTGGGTCATGTTCCACAACTCAGATAATTGCGTGGTTAGCTCCTTGTCATTCAGGTCTCAGTTCACATTTCACTTCAAAATGAAATGTCCCTGATCACACCACCCCACAGGATCTCACTCTTCCCAATCTGTCAGCCTCTCATAATCACCACAAGACGGCGCTTATCTGTTCTGTCTTGTTTGCTATATATGAGCATGTAGGAAACATGAAATGAATAAGGTTACAAAGAAAAACCAAGTGAACACTAGGGAGTTGCCTAGAATTAAAAATGAAAGACCACAGTTTATCAGGTACAAAACAAAGCTACACTGGATTATATGCTATAGATAAGAAAGGGAAAGAATATGAAAATAGATCACCTACAAAGATCAGGTAGACAGCAAAAGTCTTATTTTAACAGCAAAATAAGCAAATTTTTAATGTGCAAGGGGGTGAAATTCCATCCTAGAATTTTATATCCATCTGCAGTATTTAGAGGTGAGGGAACAGTAAAGATGTTCGGGCATATGAGTTGTCATGCAAAAAGAAAGTGGCTGGACTCAACCCTGCAACGGACGTTAGAAATATCCTAATGTGGAATCCACGTGTACTGACACTAGTACCCCACTTGGGGTCGCCCTAATTCAGTACTTCAAACCGTAGGCAATTGTTACACAGAAGTGTGATTGGCAGAGCAGTCTAATCAAGAACCACATGGAGATGTGGATCAATTTCAAGCCAGCAGCTGATGTCACTGAACATGCAGCCTACACTTGCAGAATTAGGTCTGATGTTAATCCGGAACTGAGTGCAGCCTTTGGACCACTTCCCTTAGATGAGCAGCCTCATCATTTTAGTTTTAATGTATGTATTTCTCTGAATAATTAGAAGTAAATGCTTTTCTGGCTATCAGAGAAAGGTACTTTTGTGATTTCCTCATGTTTTTGTAAATTTAGTCCCGTAATACATTCTTGTAGCTGGCTCTAGTAATTACAAACTGCTCTGCAAAACAAAGGAAATAATAGTAATTCTACCGCAAGGATGTGGTTGGTGGGGTTTAAATAGAATCTTGCACAAAAGGACATGCATTAAATTCAGTGATCTCAAAAATGGTTAAATGTTGCAGTGTACATAAAATACTTCATGCTGTGTCTGCCAGTTAATATTTAACAGATGACAGCTACCATTATCACTAGTACTACGTATTAGCAATTTCAGTAATGATCATTAGTAAACTACCAAAGAAATGGTGCTTAAGTGGGAGAGCCAAAATACAAACCATAGAAGCTTTCTGTTATGCTATTATGCCTCGCAAAATACGAAATAGAAATCTATTCCTTAGACAAAGACATCTGATTATTTTTCTGGAGGGGAAAAGGTCCTCTTTTTGCCCATTATACTTTCTACTGTGAACATGTAGCTGTAAGTCTGAGGCATTTTCCTGGCTTGCAGAACCCAAAAGAAGTTTGGCTTGAGCACATCAAGTGAGAGCAATTCTCTTAGTTCAGAGTAAGTAGACCTGTCAAAAAGCTTTGACAACTGAATGGAAATTCTTTTGGAAAAAAAAGACAAAACCTTGGTGTTAGCATATAAGAAAATACTGGATTGAAACGAGAAGACCTGGATTTCAGTTTCTGCTCTGTGCAGTGTATCAACTTGGGTAAGGTAACCTGGATAAATAAATGCTCAAACCAATGGGGCCAATAATTCCCTGCCCAGCCTAGTGTACAGGTTTCTTTTGCAAACCAAATAGTTTATAGAGTATGTGAAAAAGCATTCCAAATTATCTAGTACATATCTTTGGGATGAGCAGACCATCTTTTGTTATAGCCAGAGTCCCCTTGAAGGAAAGGAGGCCATTCTGTATATACCAATGAAGTTTCCAGTAGGAAGTTAAACCTGTGTTTGGAGCGCAAATTTGTAATGGAAAACAAGTTTTAATTTAGACTGTAGTCCAAATTACAGCTGTCCATAGGTCTCACATATCAGTATCTCTCTAACTGCTCTTTTCTTGGGTTTGTAGGTAGAACATCTGTATATCATGAAAATATGAATCACAAGAAACAATGTAGTTTTGTGATTAAGAGAATGAATTCTTGAATCAGATGTGGGATCAAATCCTCAGTCTAGTCCAAGTTAGCTGTGTGACCGTTAGGAAATCACTTAACCTCTCTGAGCCTCAGTTTCCTTATCTGTAAAGTGGGGAAACGGCAGTAATCCTCAGATTGTTGTGAGGATTAGATGGTATTATGTACAAAAAATGCTTTGTGTGGAGCCTATCACATAAGAACCTCAAATATTGTTACAAAGTATATATTACAATAGATTTGAAAGTTGCTCTAACCAAGTATCACAGAGGTGGGAAGAAAAAGGAAGTTAATGTATCTGGATCGGTATAGGGCACAACTTCCTACATTGTGGTATGGAGTTCACAAGATCCTTTCAGGGAGAATAGAGATCAAAACTATTTTCATGATAGTACCGTGACATTATTTGCCTTTTTCTCATTCTCACAAGTGTACAGAGGAGTTTTCCGGAGGCTACATAATATGTGATGACGTTGCTCTGATGGCTAATAGCATGTCTGCTTGTATATTTTTAGTTTTCAGCATTACTTTCTAATATTGTAATACTGCTCAATATAATCCTCATAAAAAGTTATTTGGGGTCCTCAGTAATTTTTAAGAATGTAAAGGGGTCCAGAGATCAAAATGTTTGAAAACTGCTGGCACGTAGTGTGTATACTGCTTCTGTAACGTTCCACGTTGTTGTTTATTCTTCACTCACCTTTATACAGAGGGTGCCAAAAAAAAAAGGTATACACATTTTAAGAGGAGAAAACTATTAAAGTTGTAATAATATATACCAATAACAAAAGAAGAAGACAAGTCACGTTTGACTTCTGCAATTACAAGAGGTGCTCAAAGCCGTTACCATCAGCGTCCAGACACTTCTGGTTATGGCGAACTGCTGGAGCAATGTTAACCAAAGTGCACACTTGTATACATTTTTTTTGGCACCCCTGGTATTTTAAAGCACTGTGTATTGCTGTCCATACATTTAGTTCTATATTTATCTACCACATTTTACTCATCCCCTTATTCACTAAACACTTCTAGATGGCTTTTCAAAATTGCTATATGTGTTAACGCCCCACCAGCAGTACTGAATACCTATTTCTCCATACCTAGAAATGCCTATTTCTTGGTAAGGTCTCCTTACCAAGACCTTATTCACCTTTCTAATTTTTGCCATTCTGATTGTCAGAAAATGGCACCTTCTTGTTTAAATTTTGTATTTCTCCCATTTTATTTCTTTATCTTCTCTATTTTTCCTATGGTCAGCTTTGCCAGAGTCCTGCTGCTCATATGAATCTTTCCAAGAATCAGCTTCTAGTTTTGTTAAATATCTATCTCTACACCATATATATCATTGATTCATGCTTTCATCTTTAATTTTTTTCTGTCTTGTTTCTTTGTGTTTAATATAAAGTAAGCAACATCTTGAATGCTTATTTTTTCAATATTTATAATAAAGTATTTAATGATGTAATTTTCTAAATACTGTTTTAGCTGTATCTTACAAATTTTAATATGTAGTGTTTTCACTATTATTTAATTTTGTTGTCTAGCTTCTTTCATGATTTCCTTTTTAACCCAGGGTATTTTTAGTTATATATTTAGTTTGCAGGTATATGAATAATAAAGTTGCCTTTATTATTGCTTTCTCCCTGTGTTGCATTATTGTCAGAGAACATGATTTGCCTGATGTTAACTTTTTACAGTATATTGATGCTGCCTTTGTGGCTCAGTATATGGTCAGTTTCGTGAATGTTTCCATTGTACTCAAAAAGAATTTGTATTTTCTGATTATATAGGGTAAATTTCTCTATAATTAATATATTCCTATTAAATATTTTGCAAATCTTCTAAATATTTGCTTAGTTTTTGACTGCTTGATCTGCTTGGTTATTTTCTGAGACGTATATGTGAAAATCTCCAATTAGAATTGTGAATTTAATAATTTCAGCTTGGGCTTTATATATTTTGGAACTACATTTTAGATGCACATATATTCCTTTTGCCAATATATATGTCCCCAGGAAAGTTTTTGATCTGAATTCTGTTTTACCAGTTATTAATATTGCTACATTAGCATTCTTTCACTTCATTATTTGCGTGGCATATCATTACGTGTTTTTATGTCTAATCTTTCTGAATTGTTTTATGTAATATCTCTCATAGTAAATGTATTGCTAGACTTTGTTTCTACAATGTGATTAATCTAGGACTCTATCTGGTTTCGAGCTCCTCTTTATTTTTCATTTTGCACTCTTCTGAGCCCTTACATTCTGGGATTATCTTCCTTTAATTCTTAGAAATGGCTCTTCACTGTTTTTTCAAATATTTTGTTCTGTTTTATTTTCTATTTATTTCTGGGACTATAATCCAGATGTTGGTACTTTGAATTCCATCCGTATCTCTTAAACATGTTTTTATATACCCTCTTTCTTCATCTTGCTTGCTGAATTCTGGAAGAATTTCTCAATAAGAAATAGAGTCCTAGATGCATTATGGTGAAATTTAAGAATAGCAATGGTAAACAAAATGTGTTACATAATTAAACCTTAATTAAGAGGGAAATTTACGGTTTCAATAATATTTACATGAAAATGGATAAGCGCAAACTAAGCATTCAACTCAAGAACTTGGAAGAAGAACAAAAGAACCACTTCTAGAAGCTCAAGTTGAATGCCAGTAGGACTTTTCTTTGCTTCAGGTCTGCTACCTCTTATCTGTAGATGATAAAGTTTCATTCAGTTTCCCCCTAAGTTCTTACAAGGTTTGATTTCTGGGGACAGAATCTGCCTCTGTGAAGAAGGAATCGTTCTCTCCAGCCTTTCTTTCACGTCTTTGAATTGCTTTCTGTAGGCCTTGAGCTCATCGGTTTCAAGGTTCATCAGGTCATTTGCTCAGAACTTCCCACCTCTTGCTGCCACGTCACAATCTGCCATGACAGCTAATTCTGAGCTGCTCTTCTTGTTTCTGTTGGTAAAGCTCAGTCATTTCATTCCTTCCCTCTCAGGATGTTGATCTGCCCATTGATTGAGGCTTCCTCAGCCTGGACATCTTTGTGATGTCAGGTGAGCTGTTTTTCTCCTCATCCATGTTTGTATAGGATGGATTTTTCTTGTGATGTTGGAAGTTTGAATATGCACTGGACTTTGGAGCATCCCACTGTACCTTCTGATGGGTCACCAACATTCTCTCCATCCTGTGATTCCAGGTTATCACCTGTTTCACTTCCTCCAGGGAAGCTGTCAGGACTTTGATCTTCAGCCAGCCTCCAGCAGAAACGTGGCTACACTCTCCACTCAGGCCCTAGAGCTCAGCGTGGAGACCGTGAGCCTCTTTTCAGTTTCCCACAATAATTTTAATTGTGTCTTAATCTTCTTCCATTTTGGCTTGATGGGGTTGGTTTCACCGTCCAGGGCCTGGATCTATTATTTGCAGGAACAGACACCAAATGTTCTGGGTCTGAACACTGAGGGCTTCCTTTCACCCCATGTTTTGCTTTGGTGCACGTGATGTTCCACGTCAGAGGGTTGACGTGTCCAGGTCACCAATCACTTCTGCATTTGCAACCTCTTCTCTCACAGGATGAAACTTGTTGAACATTCCATTTTGCTACAGCTCGTGCTGAACTGCTACTGGCAGGTTCCTTGTCTCCCTATAGCTGAAACCTGCCTTTGACTGCCTGAAAAATTCTACCTAAGATCAAGAGAGCGATGAGCACCTGAACCATCTCAGCCGCTCCACCATCTCCCATGAAATCCAGGGACAGTGAGACTCAGTGTCTCGTTGTCAGTGGGTTCTGCCAGGAAACCCTTCAGCATCGTTTGCGATGGCGCCAGCGCACATCGCAGGCAGGATGCAGTTCCTACTTAGTGGCTCCTGAAGCAGAGAGCTCTGCAGCTGCTCCCATGGCCAGTTGGACCACAACACGCTATGGAGAAAACTGAGCTGGTTCTGCACAGAATCACTCCTGTGACAGTACCTGGGGCAGACCAAGGCTGCAGGGCTGAGTGGGCAACACCATAGCAATAATGAACTAACACACCCTCCACCCTGCCCTTGGCCTTTTCTTAATGGAAATTACTTAAGCTTCTCCCTCTGCAGCCCCAGAGTCTGGAATGAACTCTCTCTTGTTGCCTATGTGGGGTCATGCTCCTTCCTTTAACAACTGTGCTGATTCGCCCCTATGGGTCCAGAACCCAGCACAGGACCCGGCCAGGATTAGAGGCCCAGTGCTCCATGCGTGTTTGTGGGAGGACTACGTGAATGAGTGAATGAATGAATAAGAGCAGGAGAAAAAGCCATCATTTATTATCCCTGGAAATTTACACATAGTGTTCTGCAGACTCAACAAGTACCTAAAACTCCTGTCAATGTGGAATAGAGACGCGATGAAACTTAAAATGGTGAAAAAATGTTAATAGTGAGTGACCATGTAACAACATTAATTAAAATTCACCATTTTGGACTACAATGATCCTCACCATTTTGAAAAAATCATGTAATATAATAGAGCACATTTCCTATAACCTCATTTGACTATAACTGAAAGCAAAGTGTGATGTAAACAGAACAACTGCTGGGAAATAACTTTTGGAGCAAAGAGGGCACCGAAACCACTATGCACAATACTTTAAAAATACTAACCATGGCTCCGCTAATAATGTGCAGAATAGAGATAACATCATTCAATGAAGAAAATTTCTACCATTTACTACTTAACACTATGACAAGCCTGTGAGAAGAGTCCAACAATAATGTAGAGAAAAAAGTTAGATATTGAAAAGGAACACAAAGAAGGCAGAGCAATGACAATAGGAAATTTTAGCATAGAGTGTTTTAGAGCTCTGAAAGTTGGAATGCTTCATACAGAAATGTAAGAATTGCTTATAGGGTGGCTATTTTTCTTTCCTAAAGATTCCCAGTGAAGTCTGTGGACTCTACAGAATGATCTCCCAAGTAACAACTTAAACCCCAGTGGAAAAGTCACATTCTTGGGAGGTTTGGGGCGGGGGTGTCCTGTGAGCCAAGCTTTCACTCCCCAGAAAGGGTGCTGTGTCCTGGGAAGGTGAGAGCCTTGTGTACAAATGTGGAGACTAAAGGTCAGATGGGGAGCTGCTGTTGCCCAAACCCCTGAACTTGCCCTCCTGGGGTGCCAAGGACAGGTCAGGCCATGTGACCCACCGCTTAGGAGGCCGGTGCTCCTGCTCGCTGGCTGTCACTAACCCATGATTCCAAGAGAGCACAGGGATGTCATATTTACTACCCTTTTCAAAGTGCGTGTACTTCCCTACATTATCCCCTGCAGAGTATGAGAATTGCATTTTTTCCACTCTTTGCCTATTCTTGTGGTTTTCAGTCTTTTAACATTGAGTCTATTTCTGAGGTACGAATGGTATCCTGTTTTCATTAGTATTTCTCTGGTGTATAATGCTGCTGATCTCTTTTTCATGGCTCTTTGTGCTTTAATTGCTTTGTTTCAGTTGTCTTTTCAAGTCTTAGGCCCCATTTTTAATTTCTTTGTGTTTTTATGATTAAGAGACATTTATTGTGTATTGATTGTGGCGGTAGAGGTTGAGTGGGAGAGGAGGATGTTGATTCAGAGGATAAGGCTGCCTTTCAATGGGAACTAGAGTCAAGACGAGTGGAGAGGGCATCCTGACGGAGGGCCAGCCAGAATGGGGTGTCACAGTCCAGGAGAGGTGAGGCAGATACAAGGACAGGTGGGGGAGCTGCCTGGTTTGTGGAGCCAGAGCCCCCCACCTGAAGAGTGTCAACATGATGGTGGCACCTTCACATGGGGAATCAGGATGAGCACGGTGAGAAGGCTTCCCTCACAGATGGGTGCCCCAGGGTGGCATATCAGAGCCTAAGCAGTGTCCACACCCAGGTGCGTCTGGCATGGTGTATTGGCGCCTTTCAGGGTGAGTAGGGCATCCACAGGTAGGGTGGCCTGATGTGGATATTGTAGGCCAAGTAGGGCAAAACTTCCTTACCCCAGGGAGGATTTGGTGGCAGAAATAAAAGATTGGTTCCATATACGGGAGTTAATCAAATACATAGCTATACCAAGGAAAATGGGAGCCAAGTTTATCACTGGCAGCAAAGGGAGGTATAAATATGGAAAGGACACAACCCCTTTGGTGTTGGATTCGAATAGGATGTATCAGTTTGATTTCATGCTCACCAGTATATGCAGGAAAATATAGTAATAAATGTAATACTCATATTTCTATGTACATAAATATGCAAACACAAGCGCGCACACACACACTCCCTAATTCTGTTCATGGAGAAGTCTGGGAGCTTCTCATAGCAATGAGCACACCTTCTGCATACATTTGACTTTTTAAGCCACATTTTTAAATAAGAACCAGGGTCCTGGGAGAAATGCCTGATGGGAGCACAGGGCAGGAGAAGTATAAGATGAGCCTGGACTACATTGTTGTGTAGATGGTGAGGAATTTCTCAAAGATGGCTGGGGAAATGTGTAAAGAACAAAGAATCCAGTCATGCTCTTTTTCGTGGTGCCTCGGAGGCAGTCGGCTGCTTCAGGATTGAGCTGACCATCTCTTTCCCAGCCACTAGCTGCCAGAAACTCATGAAGTGAATGAGGAATACAAACTTTGTACCTTTTATGAGAAGTGTATGTGGTCACAGAAGTTGCTGCTGGCATTCTCAGTGAACACTGGAAGACTTGTGTGATTCGAATCATGGTGGAAACGAAAAACAAGATTTCCGCATGAAGCAGAGTGTCTTGACCCATGGCCATGTCCACCTGCTACTGAGTAGGGGGCATTCCTGTTAGAGACCAAGGAGGACTGGAGAAAGAAAGCACAAGTCTGTTTGGGGTTGCATTGTGGTTGCCAATCTGAGTGTTCTCCACTTGGTCATTGTGGAAAAAAAAAAGGAGAAAGATATTCCTGGTCTCACTGATACTACTGTGCCTTGTCGCCTGATGTCCAAAGGAGCTAGCAGAATCCACAAACTTTTCAGTCTCTACAGAAGAGATGATGTCCGCCAATATGTTGTGAAAAAGCCCCTAAGGAAAGAAGGTAAGCAACCTACACCAAACCACCCAAGATTCAGCATCTTGTTACTCCACACATTCTGCAACACAAACGTTGGCGTATTGTTCTGAAGAAACAGCATACTAAGAAAAATAAGGAAGAGTCCCCAGAATATACTAAACTTTTGGCCATGAGAATGAAGGAGGGCAAAGAAAAATGCGAGGAACAGATTGCCTAGAGACGTAGGCTGTCCTCTCTGAGAGCTTCTACCTCTAAATTCGAGTCCAATCAAAATGAGACTTTCTAAGAGTAACAAATAAATAAGATCAGAAAGAAAAAAAAGAATCCAGTCATTAGGAGACAGTTTGAGCAGGAAAATAAATATTGATATAATGAATTATAATTCATTGAAAGTAACTGACTCCATAATTCCAAAATGATACATAGGTACATTGAAAACTTGATGATGAATGGATACTTGTATACTTTCAAAGAATCGAGCCACAAAATATTTTTAATTACAGACCTCAGACAAACAACTTTATAGTTGCAGAGATTTCCAGACACAATCTTAGTCAAGTATCAAAGTAAACATCACCCGTAATGGGACAGATTGAAATTCTTTGTCACCTAGTAAGATGCCATGAGAAGTAACAGCATCATTCTGTTATATCCCTGCCACAGATGGATAACCTGAATTTAATCACAAAGAAACATCAGACAAATACACTGGGTGACTTTTTACAAATACCTGACCTACATTCTTCAAGAGTGGCAAGGTCAGGATGTCCAGGAAAGACTGAGGAAATGTTCCAGACTGAAGCTGACTATGGAGACATGACAATTAATAGCAACATATAAGTCTGGGCATCGGAAGTGGATTCCTAACTGGATATAAGGGATATCACAGGTACTTTTGGTGAAACATTAATAGAAATGAAGATGAAGTGGTCTGAATTCATCAATGCTAATTTCTTCAATTTGATGGTTATGTTCTGTGTATATAGGAGAATCACATTGTTTCATACCAAAATATTTCAGGTAGAGACCTTCAGGTCAGCAATTTACTCTCAAAACTCAAAATAAGGAAAATTCTTTAATACGAGTTAATACCTCCAAGTTTTCTATATACTTAGGATTTCAAATATTATATATATGAATTAATATTTTATATATGCAAACAACAATGGGCTCATATATGAACTATGCAAACCCTTCAGCAAAGAAAAATAGTGCCAATGGATACATGAATCAAAACTACAATGAGATATTACTACAGACCCATGAGAATGGTTAAATGAAAAAAGAATATTTTGGCAAGAAAGTAAAGCAGCCAGCACTTCCATGCAGAAATTCATTGTTCTCTCTATATTGTCCTTTTCTTGCTCTGCATACTTCATTCCATTATTTCTGAAACAATTGTAAATTGGTTCAACCCCTTGGATAATTCTTTAGCAGTATTGACTAAAGCTGGAAACACATGCATATCCAGCAATCACACCCGTAGGTATACACTAAAGAGAAATCCAATACATAGGGATACAAAAGAGACACATATAGGAATGTTAATACCAGCACTATTTGTAACACCACAAACTGGCATCAACCCTTCTTTCCATAATAATACAACGAAAACTGTAAATTGTGCAATAGATATAAGACAAACCACTACACAGAGAGCCCAATTTTACTGTTATTGGAATACCATGAATGAATTTCACTAACACAACGTGGAGTGAGGCAACTAGATACTACAAAAAGAGATGATGTATGATTTCATTTGTATAAGATATGAATGATGCAAAACTAATCTATGACGTGATACTGGATATATTTAGTACTCGGGAAGGTACTCAGTAGGAGGAAATAAAGAGGCCTTTTGGAAACCTGGCAGAACTATTTTTGTTGACCTGCATCTCCTTTACACAGTATACGTTCATGTGGTAATTCACTGATCTGAACATTTAGGACTTTCTCTATGAATATTATGCTACACTGAAAAGGTTTATTCAAAAAGAAACAGTGCCAATTCCCAATTCTACCCTAGCTGAAGTTTGTAGCACTCTCTCATATGGAGGACTTCACGCTGATGCCTCCCTGGCCATCCATCTGGGAAGTCCCTTTGATGAGACATTCACTGAACTTGAAAGTAGAAAGCTGGATTCTAAGACAAGGTCTTGTACTGATGACTTCATGACGCTTCATCTCACTGAGTCACTGAATTGTCCTCATTCCAAAAACTAATGTAGGGATTAGACTACAGGTCTCTGATCCTTTCTGTCTCTGACCATCTATGACTCTCATTGTACAAAAGAAAAAGGGCCAGAGAGAAGCCTCAGCAAGAGAAAGGAGGAGCAGAGCAGGGCACCCATCTCTCAAGGAATAAAATGGTTGTTTCAAAGAGAGCCATTGAGTTCATTTTAAGCAATACAAGGTAACACAGGCCTTTTAGAGCTGTGTGTTATGCAGTAAATTAATTCGGCTCTTTGTCCTGGATAAAGGGTTTATCTACACCTGGACTCACTCAAGTTCTAAAGGTTATAAAACTAAACTTTTCTGACCCCTGTCTTAGTCAACCTGTGTCACAATATCGACTCACTTAATGTTTATTTGATAGTTACTGATTAAGGTAAGTCACAGAATACCGAATCTTACTCAGTACACACTCAGCAAGTACTGGGAACTTGTTTGAACTGAATGTTTTGCGTGGAAGGAAGCTGCAGAACTCCGGGGATGTGGACCTGAGCTCCACCCCCTGCATTCTGTGCGTCCTTGACATAGGTGCTGAAACTTCCAGGACAGCTGCCTCATCATTCAGGTGGGAATTATTCTATCTTAGGCAAAGGTGAGTGTATCAAAGTTAAGTAACCGATTTGTCAGCCTCGCTGTAACCATGAAGAATAAACTATATGTTATAAATGGGGTCTTGACAAGTCTTCACTTTCCTACTGAAAAGAGCTTAGAAATAACTGCACTAATCAGTTTAGGACCGATGTGATGCTATCTTTACAGAATATGTCTTTGTACAAGCATTACTGTTAGTGATGTAGTAACGCGTATCAGTCCAGTGATATTTGGAGCCTCAGAACCAGTAAGTGTTGTCTCATGTCCAAGTCTGCCTGTCATGCTGGTTCTCGGCTATGAGTTTGTTCCATGAAGTCCCTGTCTTCCACACGCCACAGAATCCATGCCTATTGTCCTGTCTGGAACCTCCCTTCCTTGCTGTGCGTTCTTCATTCCATTGTTTCTGACGACAGGCCACAAAAGCACCAGAAGCAGCTGTTTTGGGGGTTAACAGAGAGGCTGGGGAAGCCCTGGATGTCCCAGCCTTCCCCCTCACACTCGCTGACATGGGCTCTTCCCTCAGTGACCTGCACATGTTTCACCCCTGCATTGACAGAGAGGGCCCATCTCTATCTTTTATTTCTTCTCTTGAGAACCTATAGCCCTTTTATCCTCGGAGTCAAAGAGGGCTTCTATTTAACGTGAAGCCTGTTATTATGTGACCAGTCAGAGGGGGTGCACATTCAGAGAAACAAATGTTTTGGGGTTTGGTTTTGTTTTCCTAACACTGTGCTCGAAGCAGCTGTATTGTAAGCCATAGTGCACCACAGTGGGCATTTGAAAATACAAGTTCAAATCATAGTTTTGTCACTTATGATCTGTGTGATGCTGGATGGGTGTCCTGTTCTCTCTGAGTTTCCCTTTCTCCATTTGAAAAATAAAAATTAATGATTCCTTTTTTCAGTTTTTTTTTGGTGGGTGGAGAATTTGATATTATAATATATAAATGTATTATTGCTTTCAGTTTTATTTCCCACACATGAGTGAAGTCATATGGTCCTTGACTTTTTCTGTCTGACTTAATTCACTTGGCATGGTAATCTCAAGATCCACCCATGTTGTCACAAATCACAGTGTTTCATCTTTTCTTATGGCTAAGTAATATACCATTGTATATATGCAACAAACGAACCTGACAAAGAAACAAACAAAACTCATAGATACAAGCAACAGTTAGTGGTTACCAGAGGGTAAAAGGTAAGAGAAGGTGATAGAAGAAGGTAAAGGTGGTCAAATATATGGTGATGGAAGGAGCACTGACTCTGGGTGGTGAACACACAATGAAATATATAGATGATGTATTATAGAATTGTACACTTGAAACCTGTATAATTTTACTAACCAATGTCACCCTAATAAATTCAGTTTTTAAAAGAATAAATAAATAAATTTAAAAAGTGTAAATTTACTTAGCTGATTACTTGATGCATAGTTGGGCATTCAGGATTAATGAGTTATGTTCCCTAGTTTATGTTTAGCTAGCTGTGATGTTAGTACAGTACCCTAATATATTTCAAAAGGCTTTCATTATGAAGGATAAAGTAAACTAATGTTTGATAAAGCATTAAAGGATAGATAAGCACATTTTTATACAAAGATTACCCCCTAAGTTATAAATTCTCAACTGGTCATTAATCTGAGAATCCAGAATGCTGAGCAATTATTTGATCACTGTGTTTACTTCATTGGTTCTCAACCACATGTGATGTTTTGAAGAATTATTAATATGTGGGTGGAGCCCCAAACGTGTTAAACCAGAATCTCCAAGGTGTATCGTTGAAAAGAAGGAGAACAGTGGGGAAAGTTTTTTATAAAAAGAGATTGAAGTGTATCGATCTAGCTGATTAATCACCTTAGGAGTCTAAGAGGCACATGTTGAATAGCAGGGAGAATCACAGAAGTTTGCATTTTAAGCTCACAGTTGTGTAAGAAGAGGAAGCTGCAATGGATCTAGTTGTCTTCCTGGTGCTCTGTGTCTCCTGTTTGCTTCTCCTGTCACTGTGGAAACAGAACTCTGGGAAGGGGAACCTCCCGCCGGGCCCCACTCCTCTCCCAGTTATTGGAAATATCCTGCAGCTAGATGTGAAAAACATGAGCAAATCCTTAAGCAATGTAAGTGTGTTTTATGTTCCGTGGCACTTTGCAAAGAGTACGTAAATTAACATCTACTTTTAGGTAAAATATGGTTATTAAATATATTGAAATTAATTTTAGTGTATTAAAATAATTGAAATCTTTAAATAATTATTTTAATTAATCATTGGGGACTTAATAGTCCTCAATGAGTATTATTTTTTATTTGTCCTCGTCAAGAATAGAATGAAATAGTGCGCTTTGAGCGTGAGATACACTTAGGTGTTTGGTGGAATCAAAATAATAAAGTGGCAATAGCTGGGAGAACTGCTCCTTTTTGTTTCACCACCATTTACATGATTTTTGGCTGAAGGTAAATGGTAAGGTAGGTGTTTCTGATTAGTGATTTCATTCAAGAGTCATCTACCATAGAAACAGTGTGTTTGGTTCAGAACAGCCATGAAAATTGACTTCTCTGAAGAAGCCAGTTAATGGCCGATGTCGGGAAACAGCTTGTGATTAGGACCAGGATGAGAGAAAAAGTGACCAGGGCCACTGGATGGTAACAGGATCCTTTTTCCTCTGCACAAAGCTGCTGTCCATACCCTATAAATGCTGCAGGTGACAGAAATTGTTCTTCCAGGAGATGCTGCATGTCCGGGCACTGCTTCTGTGGGGCTCACTCGCCTTCTGTGCTAGTGATACCAGCAGATCACACCTGGGCTGGGCCTTTGAGGCGCCTGGGGTGATATGAAACATACATTTTCCAGTATTCATCACAGGGCTACTGAATCAGAATTCTGATGGGAACAGTGGTACCGGTGATCCTGAGCTACGCAGCTGGGCTTCGGTCCCAAGGTGGGCATCGAGGATCGATGGGCTCAAGCATCAGAGGTCGACTAAGAAGAGCTTCCAATTTCAGTCTTTTAGGTGGTAGCAAGGGGATGCTGGAAAGGAATTGGGATTCCTTGCCATCGGTTTCCTTACTTATAAGTGGGGCAAATGAACCTACTGAAGGTGCTGCTCTGAGGATTCGTTGTAATCTGTTCTCTCATTACCCAGCTCATTGCCTGGCACATAAGTGGCAGTTATTAACATTCACCCTCATAGTTATGAATTAAATTCAGAAAGATTTTAGACTGTGTGTTGTAGAATAAAAACAAAAGTAGGACGATGATATCATACTGAATCCGGCACAAAATATTATTAGATAGTGATTTCTTTTGCTAATATCTGCATGTCCTTTCCCAGCTCTCAAAAGTCTATGGCCCTGTGTTCACCGTGTATTTTGGCATGAACCCCACTGTGGTGTTGTGTGGATATGAAGCAGTGAAGGAAGCCCTGATTGATCTGGGAGAGGACTTTTCTGGAAGAGGCAGATTCCCAGTGTTTGATAGAGTTAATAAAGGATTTGGTAGGTGTTTATTGTGCACGTTCAGCATTGGTAATGGGGTGGGGAGGATGGAAAATAGGAATGCGAAGATCTCCTGTGCAAAGCTTGGCCCGTCATGTGACTGCCAGGTATCAGCCTCCACCTCCCTGCCTAGGACCTCCCTTCCAGTTTCTGCTTCCCTCCTTGTAGGAGTCCTCTTCAGCAATGGAAAGAGATGGAAGGAGATGCGGCGCTTCTCTCTGATGACCCTACGGAATTTCGGGATGGGGAAGAGGAGCATTGAAGACCGCGTTCAGGAGGAAGCCCGCTGTCTGGTGGAGGAGTTGAGAAAAACCAATGGTGGGTGACTCTACACTCTGCTTCTCTGCAACTCTGACCTCAACAGACTGTTCTCTTCTCTGATCACATCCTTGGAAAAGTTTCAGGGGGACCATACGGGTAGTGGCCACCAGCCCTCATGTGGAGGAGGGAGGATTTGCAGAGGAGAGGCCAGGGAGGTTTTGTGAATCTATGCCAGCTCTATGTGTACACCCAGATTGTGTATACAGTGTGGGACTAAAAGGTCATTTAATGCAAATCTGTCCCAGCTTTGTTTTCAAATTAGAATCATGAAGATTTTTCTTTTCTGTAGGTTTAGGGCGCAATGTTTTCCTAAAACATAAATGTGGGTTATTTATTCCAGAGCATTTTACCAGGTGATATTTGTCAAGTGGACATGGTGGGAATGACCTCATCAGATTCTTATGGAGCATGTAATAAGTAACATGTGCCTTTATTTAATTAGATTATATTAATATGGTCAGCCTCACAAACATATCTGAGAGTTACTTTCAGAGCCCAGGTCTACAGTCCTAGCCAGTAATAATGCCATCTATGGTTTCAATTGCTGAGGCATATTAAATTCTCGTACCAATGATTTCTCTGTAAAGACAGCACTATTTTAAAAATATCAGCATTAATTGTTTTTGTTATCCAATACTCATTGTATTGATGTATGTATTTTGATTATGCACTGCATCATAATTCTTTAAAATATGCAAATGCTTAGTTACAAAATGTTTCACTTAAGTAGATTTCAACCATTAGCAATAACCACTTACCCTGTGTTCTCTGAGTGGAACTTGGCTGTTTTCAGTTTGCTAAACTTTGCCCTAACTTTACTAGATTTTGGTAGCAAGTATATAGTAATTATTTACCTTCCACTGCCAGATGTAATGACCTCTAAAGTGCTTGTCAAAAAGACTCTGATTTTTAGCTTGGATTACAAATTACCCTGTTTTTAAATTCTTTCTTCCATAGTAAGTGAAAGGAAAGATTGAAAATTCATATTTTGCCTGTGAATCACATACAGACAAAGAAATGCCCAAGGCTTTTCAAATTATCCTCAACCTATCTAGCTAAAATAAGTTGTTTTACAGCTTAGAGCCCTGGTATATTTAAAAGAGCCTGGCATAGAAGGCACTGACTACACATTTGCTTTTATTGCATGCCCTACCATTTCTTGAGTTTGACTACTCAAGTTAGATACTTCATGTAGATGATATTATACAATATTTGTCTCTCTCTCTCTGAGTTATTTTACTTACCACAATGCCCCCAAAGTCCATCCATTACTTAACTAGCTTTTTGAAATGGTCTACCAGGTTAAGGGAAAGTGATGTGTTAATTTTATGCGCATGCCCCCAAGGTCCATCTTTTATTTAACTACTTTGTTTGAAAAGGTCTACCAAGTTAAGGTAAAGTGATATGTTAATTTTATGTGCATTAAGTATTTTGCTGTTAAGGGAATTTATAGGTGAGATATTGTTTTAATGTTTCTAAAATTACCTTTACCTGTGATTTCATTAACAAAGTGGTGTTTTGTGTTTTTTTTTTTATTGGGGAATGTTGGGGACAGTATGTTTCTCCAGGGTCCAACATCTCTAAGTCATTGTCCTTCAATCTAGTTGTGGAGGGCTCAGCACACTGGCCCATGTGGGAACCCAACCCGCAACCCTGTTGTTCAGAGCTCACGCTCTAACCAGCTCAGCCATCCAGCCACCCCATAAACAAAGTGTTTTATATGTATATTTTAATGGCATTTTAAAATTGTTTCTTATTCTTTAGCTTCACCCTGTGATCCTACTTTTATCCTGGGCTGTGCTCCCTGCAATGTGATCTGCTCCATTATTTTCCAGAAACGCTTTGATTATAAAGATCAGGATTTTCTAAACATAATGAAAGCTTTTAATGAAAATGCCAGCATTTTGAGCTCTGCATGGATGCAGGTGAGGCCAAGATTGTTTCTTCCCACAGAATCCTTTATGGTTTTCTCCAAGAAGTCTAAGTCTGTGTATGAACCAAGCTGTGAAGTGAATCTGTGAACACCACAGTCCTGCCCAGAGCTTAGTCTCATGGAGTGCTCATCTGGGAAAGATGGCTGAGCCCTTTAGTGATGGACAGCAAAAGACATGCACAGAGTACAAAACTGGAATTCAACCCTGTTGACCTTGTCCAGTGGTTTTTTTTTCACTACAGTCCAAAGTCCAGTTTCCTGTAAAGTACTTTGGTAACTTTCCAAAACTATGCCTACAGCACAAAATGAACTCCTGGATTCTTCTTGAAAGCCTTCCATTACCCACAAGTCTTGTCATCCAATCAACACTTAGTGACTTTGTTGGCACATTGGTTGGCAGCAATAAGAGTACATGCATTTAGGAAGGAAGAGAATATCTCCTTCAAGAAGGGAAAATATTGGGACCACGGAGGCTGCCAGGGAACACTAACTAGAGTGGGAGTGTTTGATGCGTCAGTTGGCATCCTAACTGACAAAGTAATTGTTTTCAGGATGACAAAATGATTGGTTATATGGTGTATCAACCATAAACAAACATGATAATTTTACCTGTGCTCAACTGACATGTTCTATACTCTGCCTAAAAGATAATGATGTGATCTTAGGAAAGTCACTTAACTACTCTGGCGCATGGTTACCTGATATATAAAATGTTGAGTTGTGTTGCATGGTGTTCCCAGGACCCTCCCAGTTCTAAAATACTAATTACAGAATTGTACACCTGTAATCTATGTAATTTTACTAACAATTGTCACCCCAATAAATTAAAATAAATAAATAAAATTTAAAATAATAATAATAATAAAAAAATACTGATTCGATGTCTAAGGCTACTGGGCAGAACTAGAAACAGCAGGGATTCGCTTTGTGCTCTTTCAGGTTGTCCAACCTCCCTTCACCTCTGTTGTCAATCTACAAATTGTGCTTCATAATACTTTATGCCATCCCATATTTCAAGATTGTAGGGAAGAATTGATGTCAAAAAGGAAAGACTTGCTATAAAGACGCTTTTATACTATAAACATGATTATCATCTCTGATCTCCTGGTCAGAATTTTCTTCTTCAAATACACCTATCAGTGTGGAAAATTACATATTTGTAAAACAAAAATTGCCCTCAAGACAGGGACCATATTTAATTAATACGTATAAGATAGAGACCATATTTTATTAATATTTGTAGTACAGTTTCTAATCAGGGCTTGGCATATGGTGTATGTCTCTATTAAGTGTTTTTATCTAATATCCTATCATTTTCTCTTCTAGATCTGCAATACTTTCCCTGTTCTGTTTGATTATTTCCCAGGGAGTTATACCCAATTTCATAAAAATTTTGATTTTGTAAAATCTTATGTTATGGAGAAAACAAGGGAACATCAAGAATCCCTGGACGTTAACAATCCTCGGGACTTCATTGATTGTTTCCTGATTAAAATGGAGCAGGTAAAATTTTAACAAGAGCTCACTTATTTGATTGCCTGTGCATTTTATGGTTCACTGAATATTTCTGTATTTACTAGAGATGTTTCAATGGTCAAGCTAGTAATACTGACAAGCATTTTAAGGACCTATTGTATTCATGAATCTACACTAAACATTATGGAAGATATAATACTAAATTGTTAAATAAATGGGATACATTAATCCTATTCTTCAGGTACTAATAATCTACCTGACAACCTCAGGTGAAATGGAAACAATTACAAACAAGTTAGAAAATGCGAGAGAGTATGCCATACTATGAAGATAGCAAGGTTGTTACACACAATGTGTAAGAGAACGGAAAAGAATGGCTTGACCTAGCTGGGCTTCCTGCAAGTCCAGTGGTTGGAAATAAATCTTAATATATTTGCAGCGATGGACTAGGGAGGTAATTTCAGATGGAGGAGTGATATATACAGAGGTGCAGAGGTTGTGGTGGGAAAGAATAGGTGGATGGAAGAGAGACGCCTTAACTGAATATAAAATAAAATGAATTGGCGTAGGTATGAAGTTGGAGGTTGTGTCGCTAAGCATGAATCTTGCACCATTTGTTGAAAAGACTATTTTTCCCACATGAATTACTTTGACACCCATGTCAAAAATCAATTAACTGAAAATGTAAGGATTTATTGGTTCGATCTCAATTGTATTCCATAACTTATATGTTGGTCCTTCTGCCAGTAGCACACCATCTAGTAGTCTTAATTACTAGCTTTTTAGGAATCGGGCAGTGGGAATCCTTCAGCATTGTGGTTTTTCAAGATTGTTTAGGCTATTTTGGGTCCCTTGAATTTCCATGTGAAGTTTAGGACAAACTTGCAAGTTTCTGCAAAGAAGCCAGTGGGGATTTTCATAGGGATTGTGTTAAATTTGTAGATCAATTCATGGAATAATGCCATTTTAAAAATTGAGATGAAATTTATATACCATACAACGAACCACTTAAAAGTATACAATTTAGTGGTGTTTAGTGCATTTGCAATATTGTGTAACCACTAGCTCTCTCTAATTTGAAAACTTTCCCATCACTCTGCAAAAACATACCACACCCCTAAATGATCACTCTTCATTCTTTTCACCCCATCATGTGTTAAACTGTAATATGCTTTATGGATTTACCTATTATGGATACATCACATAGAAAGACTCATAGCATTGTGACCTTCTGTTTCTGGCTTCTGTTACCTAGCATCATGTTTTGGAGGCTCATCTATGTTGCAGTATGTATCAATACTTCATTAATTTCTATGGCTGAATAATATTCCATTTAATGTACATACCATTATTTGTTTATCCATCATCCGTTGATAAACATTTGTGTAGTATCTACCTTTGGCTCTGATTCTTCTTATGAATAATGAAACATGTTTTCATTTTTCTTGGGTACATTTCTAGGAGTGGACTTGATGGGACATATCATAATTTTATGTCTTACATATGACGAACAGCCAAGCTTTTCCATAGTGACTGCAGCATTTACATTCATATTTTCCCACATAGTAGCCAATGCTTATTTTCTCTTGTTTTGTAATTATTAAAGCTATGCCAGTTAATATGAAGTAGTATCTCATTGTGGTTTTTGATTGCATTTCCTTGATGACCGATGATGTTGAACACCTTTCATGTGCTGTTACCCATTTATATAACTTCTTCGAAGGAATGTCATTCAAGTCCTTTGTCTTTTAAAAATTGAGTTGCTTGCCTTTGTTGTTGAGCTGTAAGAATTTTATACATGCTGGGCATCAACCTTTACACATATGTGAAATGCAAATATTTTCTCCCATTCTGTAAGATGTCAATTCATAGCCTTAATTATGTCCTTTGATGCACAAATATTTTTATCTTGATAAACTCTGATTTATGTATTTTTTTCTTTTGTTACTTTAGTGTCAAACCTAAGAATCTATTGCCGAATCTGAATTTTTGAAGATTTACCCTTTTAAGAGTTTTATAGCTTTAGATCCTATATTTAACTTTTCATATATTTTGAGTTGGAGTTTACATATGGAGTGAAGCAGGGGTCCAACTTCATTCATTTCCATGTGGTTCTCCAGTTATTCCAGCACCATTTGTTTAAGAGATTCTTCCTTTAGACTGAAGAGTCTTGTACCCTTATTGAAAATAAACTGGCCATAGATGTTTTAGTTTATATCTCGATTTCAATTCTATTCTATAGATCTTGTTTTCTATCTCTTTGCCAGAAGTTCATTGTTTTGATTGCAGTAGCTTTGTAGTAAGTTTTCAAATTGGCAAGTTGACTCCTACCCCTGAAGTTCCATATTAATTTTGAGGACTGGCTTTTCCATTATTGCAAAATGGTCTTCGTAATTTTGATGGGGTTGCATTAAATTGTTATATTCCTTAGGGAGTATTACCATCTTATCAATATTAAATCTTTCAATGCTTGCATATGAGATGGTTTTCCAGTATTTAGATAATCTTTGTTTTGTTTAGCAATGGCTTTAGTTATCAGAGTACAAGACTTTTTTCCTCTTTGTTAAGTAGATTACTAGATATTTATTTTTTTAAGATGCTATTGTAAATAAAATTATTTCCTTAATTTGATTTTGAAATGTTCATTACTAGTGTAGAGACACACTGATATTTGTGTTTCATTGCTGGTGTATAATAACACAACTGATTTTTCCTTTGGTCTTGTACTCTGCAAATTGTATCGAATTCACTATTATCACCAGTAACGTTTTTGTGGATTCTCTGTGATTTTTTTAAAAGTAGAATCATGTAGTTTGCAAATATACATAGTTTTACTTATTCCTATCCAAATTGGATACTTTTAATTTCTTTTTCTTATTTAATTGCTCTGACTAGTTCTTCCAGTACTAGTTAAAAAAGAATTTTTTTCAAGCTTTATTGAATAATAATTGACATATAAAAATGGTATATGTGTAAAGTGTACATGTTGTTTCGATATATGTATACTGGAGGCTACTATGCTCAGGAGTTGGGCAGGGCTACTGACTTCCTCCCCTAGCCAGGCAAGCCATAGAGTATTCTCTGAGGCTTCTAGGTACTCTTAGATGAGCAGGGCTTTGAACTTGCTACTCTGCCTGAGTGGGCCACAGGGTGTGGTCAGCAGCTGCCCGGTAGAGTAGTCCCCTCTAATCCACAGGGGATGTGATCCAAGACCCTCAGTGGATGTCTGAAACCACAGATAGTACTGAACCTTATGTATTTCATGATTTTCCTATATCAACATACCAATGATAAAGTTTAATTCATAAATTAGGCCCAGTCAGAGATTAAGAACAATAACTAATAATAAAATCGAACAATTATAACATCTTTCAGCATATGGCCTTAATTTACTTATTTCTACCAATTAAGATTGTGTTTGTCTACAAATAAAAGAAAACCTATTAACAGTGGCTTTAACAAACAGTGGGTCTATTTATTGTACATAAAAGGGGTCTCGCGATGTGTCAGTGTAGGGTGGTACAGAAGTCCTGAAAAGTCAGTCAAATACGTTCCATTTTCCTTTTCCCATACTTAGAATATAGGCTTTACTTCATGATTAAATCCTCTTGCCCCAAGATGAGGTCTACTCTACCTCTTCCTTTACATCTTTGTTTTGAGTAAGAGGGAGGAAGTGGAACCAATAGATTTCGGCTTATATTTCACTTGTAAAAACTATGCTGCATGGCTTACCTAACTGCAAAAGAGGCTGATGAATGGAGCTTTTAAGCAAGAAAGGGAGAAGGCAGTAGAAAGTGATGGTTGAGTTAACTAATTTATAGTCTCTTGCATACCACGTAGTAGGTTTTCTAAATGTGCACCTTTTAATTGTTGTAAATTTAATAAGCCAACATATAAAATTGCAGTTTATATGTTGGCTTACTAAACTTATAACAATATGAGTTATTTTGGATTAACTATAATTTTGGCAAACAATTCCATCAAATTATTCCTAGGAAAAGGACAATCCACAGTTGGAGTTTACTTTTGAAAACTTGACAAACACTGTAACGGATTTGTTTGGGGCTGGGACAGAGACAACGAGCACCACGCTGAGATATGCTCTCCTGCTCCTGCTGAAGCACCCAGAGGTCGCAGGTAGGCCCAACATGGCGGGGCAGGGGAATCTCAGAAAAGATGTTGGGAGGACACTGCTAGTGCATTCCATCTTGTCTTAGAGAAGCTTCATTCTTGAAATTTCCATTTCACCTGCTTAATTCTTCTAAATTTAAAGAAGGGATAATAACGGGACATTGTTATATAATACAGGCTGATGACTGAGAGGAGTGAAGACACTATGGGCCATTGCAAAAGCAATAAAACAATGTCTCTATTTCATGGGAGGTTATATGTGGCAGGCACAGAGAGCATGTTTTGGCCTGAGACTACAAAAAAATGCACTAATTTAAGCAGTAGGTATATTCTTGGAGAGATCTCTCCTCATTCTGAAAATGCAGTGACATAATGGAAACTCTCCTTACTGAAGCATAAATAGAAATCTTAGAGATTTATTAGGTTCCCTGAGATAATTTCCATAGTCTAGGAAGTGTTATAAAAATTAGTGTCACAATAAATGTGTTACTATTTAGGCTTAAGATGTTGCATAAAAGATTTTATTATTTCAGAAGTCTATTTCCAGAAAGGTGGTGTTTGTCACCATAGGAATTTTGGGGGAGGGAGGTCAATAATTCTATGTTTTACAAAACACTTTATTTTAGAAATTTACCTTTAAAGAGTTACAGTTATGCATAGCTGTTTAGAAATATACATTATCCTGTCCTGTTTCAGGATCCCACTGAAATGATTATAACCTATTAAAAAGAGAATTAGTCTTTTGAAGCTGGCTAAGAGGAGGTCAGAAAATAGCCAACAAATCTTCAACAAATTCCTGAAACACAGAGAGCATAGTGAGGAGAAATCATTCACTCAAGAGAGAGGATGCAGTTGTAACCTCAGTGTCAGAAGAGGAAGTTACATGTTGAGGAAAAGTTATTTGTGTTCCTACGTCCCTATAAGTTTTACTATTTAGAAATAGTAAGTGTCAAAGACGGTAGAGGGAGAAATAGGCTAAAAAAGGTAGCTCTCCCTGCCCAGGTCCCTTTGACAACTCCTTTTTATCAGATAACTGTTTTCCCCCCTGCAGGAAGAGGGAGGTTTACTCTCTAGAGAAACTGAACCTAAGAGGCCCTACACTCAGGGAAACAGTGAGCTGTAGGGCTGAAAAGACAGGTTAAGTAAGAATCTGTTTCTTGAATTCAGAGACTCTAAGCTCCTTTCTCCGTCCTGCTTTCTGACTTTCAGCAGCCAGATAAAAAAACACTCCAGAGAGCGAACAGCTCTGGAGAGAAGACCTCTGTATTTGATCATGTAGGTAGAAAATTTTTCATGTAGATAGAACTATCAGAGTGAATGAGTGAATGAAACAGAAACATCGACACTGAGACATAGGGTCATGGAATTTCAGAACTCCAGGATTAAAAAGAAAATGACAAAAACTTTCACAAAACTAGATCATGTCATGTGAAAGGTTAAGATTCATAATACCATCAGAATACAGAATTCTCAAGAGGAAATTTCGAATTGTATATTAATAGAAAGAGTGTATTTTCAGACTTGTGTGCTTGACAAAATTGTTACCCCCTGTTTTCCCTTTCTCATCCAAATGTCTGACGTCATGTCAGAAGAAGTCATGGACTCAAGGAATCAGGAGAGCTCCAAGAATAAAAGTGTCAGGAAGGTTGCTAGGCACCAGGCCTAGAAAATATCCACTTCAGTATGATTAGTTGGTTAAAGCAGGTGTGAGGGGAGACACCACGAACAAAAGAGAGGGGATCGGTTTTCCTAATAATAGGGAAATTATTATTAGGAGTCTGAAACATCTACCTGAGCATTTGGAAACAATTCTAAACTGAATATAGAAAATTATGAGTTGAATGAAAGACATGGTTAAGTCCAAGTAAGTACCCAAAATGAAACATAACCAGAGTTGTCTTGCCAGGGAGCATTCTTTATGTAGTCGGAATGATGTTAAAATGAATATTCTAAGAGCCAAAAGTTGTGATTTAACTATTTGGGGGAAGTGGAATAAGGAGAATTGTTTGTATGTGTATATTTTGTGTAAGGTGAAGATGGAGAAGGAAATTTTCACGACCGTACTAGGAAATCAGACATTATCTGAAAATAGTAGGCTAGTAAGAAATAGAAACAGAGAGCCATTGTTTAGAAATAGAACACAAATTTCAAAAGAAACTGCTAGAATGTTTAAATGGGTAACATTGGCAAGTTGGAGGATAGAGTACCATTGCAAATTACACACACACACAATACACAAATACACAAAACGCATGCATTATAATTTAATTTTTCAACCCAAATATTATTTTGATATAAAATCAATATTCGATTCCTGTTTTCCTTTCTGTAAGGACTGTGATTTGTTGACTTAATTGTGTTCTGTTTATTTTTAGAAACATTTCATCATTTCTGTTTCGATTATCATGTGTGCTGATATATCGGTGTGTGATATTTATAATGACATTGGGATACCTTCAGATTGCTTCACGTATTCCTGAATGGGTATGCAAATGTGGTATGCATTTTCTTTTTTCATCAGTCTTACTTGTGTCTTACAGCTAAAGTCCAGGAAGAGATTGAGCGTGTGGTTGGCAGACACCGGAGCCCCTGCATGCAGGACAGGAGCCGCATGCCCTACTCAGATGCCGTGGTGCACGAGGTCCAGAGATACATAGACCTTGTCCCCACCAATCTGCCCCATTCGGTGATCCGTGATGTTAAATTCAGAAACTATCTCATCCCCAAGGTAAGATGTGTTTCTCTTCTACTGACCTCAGTGGTCTTGAAGTTCCCATTGTCACAATATGGGTCCAGTCCTTTATGAACACAGGATGAGAGAAGCACAAAAATCGTATGTGTGACAGCTTGGTGGACGCTGTGTTGTTTCCGGTTTAGACTATAAAGCTTTATAACAGGCTTTGCTATCTGACAGTGTAGGTCTTACAAATTTGTTCTGCTTCTCTAATATTGTTTAATCTTAGCTGCTTACATTTCCAAAGGAATGTTAGTATCAGTTTATATATTTACCAAAACACTGCTGGGATTTTTATCAGGGTGATATTAGACCAATTTAGAAAGACTTGACATCATGATTCATTAAATCTTTCAATTAAAAGATACAGTATAGGCTCCCAGTTTTGGGGGCTTTCTTTAATTTTTTTCAATCTTTTCTTTTTTCCTTTTCAGTGTATTGGCTTACAAATCTTTTGTTTGTTCCTTTCCTAGGCACTTATTATTGTTGTAAATTTTTATGTCTTATTTCCATTTTTTAAATATGGTACTTAGAAATATAATTGATTTTATCATTTTGATGACCTTATATGTAGCAAGCTTGCTAAATATAAAATTATTGCTAATAATTTCTTTCTAGAATAATCTGCAATATCTACGGTCATTATCCTGCTATCTGGGTTAATAGCCTTGTTTCATTTTTGATTTGCAGGAGAGTGGAGGTTTAACATCTCACTATTGAGAATGATGTTTTACGTACATCTTGATTGATATTCTTTATCAGATTAGGAAGTTTACCTGCTTTCTTATTTTTATGATTTTTTTGTCACGAATGCATATGCAGTGATTCTTTTTTTTTTCGGTGGGATGTATGCAATGTTTCATATTGATTTTCTGCATCTATTGATATGGTTGTATATATTGTCCTCACTTTTCCCACTAAATACAGTGGTACCTCGGTTTTCGAACATCTCCATTGATGAACATTTCAGTTTACGAATGCTGTAAATTTTATGGATCTCCGGTATCATTAGATAGTAAAATTCATGCTAAATTTGCAGTTTAGGAGTTGATTTTAAAGGTCTGGAATGGATTAATCCATTTTGCATTACTTTCTACATGGAAACCATGTATTGGTTTTCGAACGTTTCAAACTCGAACGGTCTTCTGGAACGGATCATTGTACACATAAGTATACACACAGCTGGATTTGATTTGCTGCATTTTGTTCAGGACTTCTGTATTTGTATTCATAAGAGAGTTTTAGTCTACAGTTTTTCTTCTTCAAAATTTTTTTGTCAAATTCCTCGCATCCAGGTAATGCTGGCCTCATAAAACTAGATGAGAAATGTTCCCTAATATGGGTTTATTTTTATTTCTTCCCCTCTTCTTGTGGCCATTTAGTTGTGTCTTTGAAATGCCTAATAAGTTTTCATTATATACCAATTAGATGATAGATGAGATAGATAAGAAGATAGATAGATAGTAATGCATAGTTTCACATGTTATCGTTTTCCAGAAAGGGCTCTTCCCTCTCCAGCCAGTCAGAATGATGCAACACTCCTGTTTTGATTAAAATTTGGACATAGACACAGACTAAAATTAACTTTAAGTGTCAGGTTACCTCTCTGAGTTTCTCCCAACTATGGAATCTTTAGACGAATTTTTATCTTGGTAGATTTCCAATGCTTTTTAATACATATTTTCTGTATAGATTCAGACTTTCTATTTGATATGCCACATGCTCCTCTATTCCACTTGAAGCCAGAACATACAACTATTACATTTTTAAAATAACATAACAAAATTTGTACTTTATTGGGGAAAGGAAGTAATGAGATTAGTAAGGCTGCAGTACGTTCCAGTCATTGGAAAAGACGGAATTGATGACTTTACTAAGAGGTCATGGAGCTTACCTTGATGATCACAGATTTGGTACAAGGGGTAGGACTTCCACTCCACTGTATTTTCAGCAAAGAACACAATGAGGAGAAGACTTTTCTTTTTCAATATTGGGGTCCGAGGATAATAATTAATCAAACTTGTTTCTCTTATTTCTAAGTAAATGGGAAATTCCTAGAATATCATTTATAGTTTTGTTTTGTTTGTTTTTTTCCTTGCAATTCAATCTCCAACCAAGGGACACGCATGTAATTTGGTTACCTTTTCCCTTTAGTCTTATTATCAATTCCCTTTGCTCTTTCTTTTCTTTAGTACATTTAACTTTGTGAAAAGTCTAAGCCAATAATCAAACTATTCCTCAGGCTGCTTTTATGTGATTGTTTTAGGTTCCAGTTACAATTTTGGCAGGAGAATGACATAGGTCCTTTATTGGTCCCACTGAAATTCACTGGGGAGGTGAGGCACATAATGCCACTTATCCCATTATTGGTTGTGCTATGTTCCTCACCTAAAGTGGTATCTGCTGATCTCTCCATGGCAGAGGTTCCGTCTTTTACTTTTAATCAATAAAAACCTATTGCGTGGTACTTTAGGATTTTATGAATATCGTGCTTCCCAATTATTCAAGAGTTTTAGCATTAATTGATAAAACTTGCCTGAATTAATAATCCTAAACTGAAATATTTCAAAGTGAAGATTTTTTCCAATTTTATCATTCTTTCTCTGTTTGTAAGCCAGATTAATCTGTAATGAAATCTACCCTATATTTATTTTTATTCATTGAATTTCAATTTTTTAAATTAAAGTATAGTTGGTATATATTATATTAGTTTCAGGTGTATAGTATAGTGATTCAACATTTATATATCTTATGATGTGCTCACACTAGTCTGTCACCACCCAAAATTATCAAACTGTTATTGACTATATTCTTCTTCATGTTTTCGTCCATCCCTCCACCTCCCCCAACCCACCCTCTGGCAACCATCAGTTAGTACTATGTTTCTATGTTTTTAATTTAAGATAAGAATCTACATGGAAGTGATAACACTAATATTTGTCACTGTACTTATTATCACACAAGAGATTTTAAAATTTGATCAGATGTCTATGTATTATAAAAGCCCTATGAACAGATAACTGTAGCCATTTCAAGCTCTAACAGAGACTTCTATTTTAAACCGTAATCCATACATGAGATGGCTGAAAATTGAAGTAATAAAACAAAGCGTGTGTTGGAGACTTATACCAGCGTCCAAACATGGTGATGAGCAGAATGGATTCAGAAGGTCTAATACCCTAGGACCCATGTATCAGTACTTCACATGCTGTTGGAATCTCTTTTGGCAACCTCCCTGCCACTGGCCTTCAACTTAGCCATATCACTTGTTCTCTCTGGCTCAAAATGCTTGTGCCCATCTTTGGATGCAGGATTCCTCATCTGTAGATCATAAGATTGGACTCAATGACTTTCAATATTTCTTCCAGTTCCACA
The DNA here is from genome assembly GCF_036562045.2 of Rhinolophus sinicus. Classification (NCBI taxonomy): domain Eukaryota; kingdom Metazoa; phylum Chordata; class Mammalia; order Chiroptera; family Rhinolophidae; genus Rhinolophus; species Rhinolophus sinicus. The sequence goes on along the minus strand of NC_133757.1, from coordinate 27,729,126 downwards.
ACTTCTTCGTAACTCATTTTATCTTCACCTTTTCTTTCCAGGGCACAACCATATTCACATCTCTGACTTCTGTGCTACACAGTGACAAAGAATTCCCCAACCCAGAGGTGTTCGACCCTGGCCACTTCCTGGATGAGAGTGGCAATTTTAAGAAGAGTGATTACTTCATGCCTTTCTCAGCAGGTAATAGACATTGATTTCCTTCAGTGCTTCAGAGGACAGGATACCTTTTGGGGATCAGTTGGAACTTACATAGCACTCACTCTAATACTGGTAGAATTGCTTTTTGTCCATGGTTGGGAGTACCAATACCCAATACAATGCCAATGCACTTCTCTCTTCATGATACATCTTCATTATTAGGCCAGATCGCTGCAGCTTTGGAGAATTGGCTCAGTTCTTCCGAATGCACAAATTAAATTTGAGCTAGGTACTGAAAATATAAGAGAAGTGCATCCTAGCCAGAAAGAACAGTGGTGTATAAAACTTGAAACTTCATGGTGTATTGGAGATTGATAAAGAGTAGGCATACTTGTAGCGAGAACAAAGGCTGTGAAGAACGTGAAGAAAAATCATGAAACATCACACTAGGAACAGAAAGTACAACCAATTTACCATATTTCGCCGTGTATAGTGCATACTTTTTTACCCAAATTTGTGAGGGAAAAATAAGGATGAACATTATACATGGGTAGTACTAATTCTGTATCTATATAAATGTTTTTAATTCTTTTATTTATGCTTATGAGTTATAAGTGTAACTCTAGAAATCAAGAATGATATCCGTATGCAAAAATAATACCCTAGAATACGATAGGTTTTGTTGAACTTATGAAGAACTTGCAACGACAAAGAGTTCTTGGCCTTCTATGATGCATAAATACCGTAAACTTACTACTGGTACATAAAATTTGTTGTACTTTGTATCTCTTGTGTTTTGTAATTATTTGTCACATAAAATTTCTTGTGCCATAATATATTAAAAAATAAATGCTGGGCATCTGGTTAGCTCAGTTGATTAGAACGTGGTGCTCTTAACAACATGGTTGCTGGTTCGATCCCCACATGGGCCACTGTGAGCTGCGCCCTCCACAACTAGATTGAAACAACTACTTGACTTGGAGCTGATGGGTCCTGGAAAAACACACTTAAAATGAATAAAAAAAACTTTTAAATGCTAAAATTCCTTTACAGTGCAAAAACAAGTACCTAAATGTAAACAAATAAAAGTTTGAATGAAAAACTTAAAATGAAAGATTTTTTTCCATGAAAGTTTGGGCCAAAAATGTGGGCGCACATTATACACAGCAAAATACAGTATGTGTGTTTCTGGAAAAAGATTGCTGGAAACTTGAAAGAGCAGTTATAATGTGAGAATGCTTAATGAAATGCTTGACATAGTGCTGATACTCAACAAATGTTTGTTGGCAGAAGAATACTTGTTAGGATAGGATGTTAGGTAGACAGCATGTGCATTTGTCTATCCACCCCTTCTACCATCCATCCACCTATTCAACCATTAACCAGATATTTACTGCATATTCGCTTTCTGACATCCAGAATCTCAGTGTTCAAGGAGTATTTACTCTTTGTGTTTGTTATTTTCAGGAAAACGAATATGTGTGGGAGAGGGCCTGGCCCGCCTGGAGCTGTTTTTATTCCTGACCACCATTTTACAGCACTTTACCCTGAAATCTGTGGTTGACCCAAAGCACATTGACACCACTGCAGTTGTCAATGGGTGTGTTTCTGTGCCACCACCTTACAAGCTCTGCTTCATTCCTGTGTGAGGAAGGAAAGACCATCTGTCTTCTCCTGTGATGCTGTCCGCAACTCTCTCTCATCTGGGCATCATTCACCTCCTTCCCTCTCCATCCCCTTCCTGGGAGTTTCTTCTCTGGCCTCTCCACTCCGCACACTCTACACACCTTGTGGCTGCGGGAACCAGAAAAGCATTATCAGGATTGCTAATGGCATCAGCCCTTCAAGAATGAAGACCTGGCTCACCTCACCTATGAAGTCAATAACCATGATGAATCACGGTGTCCAAATTGGAAAGGTCAGTAGAAGAAAGAAGTTACACAAATTAGCTAAAACCACGTGACCAGTCACAGCTTGAGAACTGCAGTGGTTATAAGTATTTTTTCTTTAATTTGAAACGAATTTAATTGGATGCGTTGTATAATATCACTCGTTTTTCTTTGTTTTATTGCCTTCACGTTTTCCTGCTAGCAAGTACAAAAATGTGTTAATAGTGGTTAAGCTCATATCTCAGGATATTAAAAGGAGAGTTTGACTTAGCTAGAAAAAAGATAAACGTTCTCCAAAGGTAGATAAAGTGACATATGGGACTTCATTATTCTCTTCTAAGGAGAGGATTAGGGTGTTTTGGGTTGTACCAGGAATAGTTGAATCACATTAGGTGGAAGCAAGATTTTGCTACTGGAAGGTATAATTGGCTAAAAGAGGTGAGTGGGATGCCAATTTGACAAGCCGTGGGGGCAGTGCTGGTTTTGCATTATGTCTCCTGGCCTCAGTTGAAACTATATTTCCTTTACAATTTGATGTTAGGGTTGGCCAAAAGATACCTGTGTATGATCCAGAAGGCGGAAGCAAACCAGCAGCCAAAGTTCCCTGTAGGTAGTGGTTAGATGCAGCAAGAGACAGAAACAGATGTGGTAGTGGGTTCTAGCTTGTCCTTGCTCTCCTGGTTTGCCACCAGCTCTTTTTCCTCCTGGCCTGCCCTGCAGACCAGCAGCAATCCCTGGCCCACCATTAGATGCAGAGGTAACAGCCTTCCATGGACCTCAGCTCCCCTCTGTGTCCCATTCTTACAGCTGGATGTACTGTTCCCCTGATTGCCCTGTGTGGGAACAGAGTCTCAAAGAGCAGTTTTCATGCTCTTGGCCTCAAGTGGAAAGGTGCTGGCTCGGTTATTAGATGGCTATCCGCTGTGGCTGGGTGGCCATCAGCTGTTACCAGTTAGCCATTAGCCACTAATATAACTGCCGAGGCTACGCTGGGGGATGGGTTGGTTGGTTGGTTGGCAGAGAAGAGGATGGCAGATTGCCTATCGTGTTGATCCTACTTCCTGTGTCTCGCCCGGCCCCCAGCGAGACAGAGGTGCAGGGGAACCCCTCGTTGGGGTATCGACGGATGTTTGCTTTTGTGCCTCAACCAGCCACTATCGAGAATATAGTGGTATGACTCCCCTATGTATGGCTTCGTTGGTGTTCCTTTTTGGCCCGACCCTATCCTGCATTGTGGTGTGGGGAGCGGGACCAGAGTCCCCGCATGACACCCTGCAAGCTCTGAGTTCCCCCACACGACTACTTTGGAAGGGCTGAACACTGGCTTTTCTCAGCTCCTCACCCTCCTCAGTCTGGACTACTTCCCCATCTTCTCCCATCGTTGTATAAGGCATTAGACCAGGGGTGTCCAAACTGCGGCCCGTGGGCCAACTGCGGCCCATGATCCATTGTTAATTGGCCCGCAGCAAATTCCAAAAACATATTTAGTTTACTTAAATAAACCAGGTGAAGCAATATGTACTTCACCTGGAGTGAGTGGCCCGGCTGTTTGTGTATTTTACGCATATGGCCCTTGGTGAAAAACGTTGAAAAAAGTTTGGAAACCCCTGCATTAGACCATAAACTCTGCTGCATGTATGAGTCCCAAAGTCCTAGAGCCCAAAGCTCAGAGAAAGGAACAATTAGACGCACTGAGAAGCTCCACTGCCCACAGTCAACTTCCTGCTTGACAGACACTTGCACCCCTGGAGGCTGCTAAGACATAAACCAGCCACACTTGTTCTTCTCCTTCTCTCCTCTCTGTGAGTCTTACCTTGTAACTCTCCCTGTTTACTTCCCTTTATTTATTCATGGAAACAGCCCTGTGAGGCCCTCTGGAGAAGCCCAGTGTTTCTCAGGTGACAGCAGGGGAGCAAAGTGGATTATGTGAAGCAAACCCTGAGCATTCTCATCCCTAATTCCTGGATACGTCCTGCCAGCTTCCTGATACCCAACTTTGCCAATTTCTTTGGGATCAAAGAATGGCAATTTTGGAAATGCAGATTTGGGTAACAACCCAAACGGTGACCTGCTAGGGAGCAAAAGTCAGGGGTTTTTAAAAGGCAAAAAGGGAGGTTTGCATAGGTCAGTTCCAAAGAATTTTCATTGGTACTGGCAGCAGAAAGCGAACCTAGGCTAAACATGAGGCTATCGTTAAGTAAAAGGCCGTCACTATAACAAGTTGCAGCTGTTCTTGCAGTGTTCTCAGAATATGTATGGTTTGGCCCAGTTTGAAAGTTCATGTTCTGTCTGATGAGGACATGCACAGGATCCACTTACTCAATGGACCCCCTGCTCCATTTTAAAGCTCCTTATTGCAGTGGTCAGGTGTAGATGCCCCCTGGAGCTGAAGTAGAATCATATTGAATGTCAGCTATGATTAAATATATATACAGACAGTGCCAAAAGAATGTATACACATTTTAAGAAAGGAAAAAACTTTACTAAAATTGTAATACTCAGTATATACCAATAACAAACCGTGAATACAAGTCACGTGTATACATTTGTTGGCACCCCCAGTATATAACGGAGGTGCCAAAAAAATGAATACAAGTGGACTCTTTTGTCAACATTGCTCAAGCAGTAGTTCGCCATAATCAGAAGTGTCTGGACACTGATGGTAATAACCACTTTGAGCACCTCTTGTAATTGCAGAAGTCAAAGGTGATTTATTCATCTTTTGTTATCGGTGTATATTGAATATTACAATTTTAATATAGTTTTCCTTTCTTAAAATGTGTATACATTTTTTTGATATATATGTAGTCATGGGATGTAAAGTACAGCATAGAGAATATAGTCAGTGGTACTGTCACAGCTATACACGATGTCAGAGAGGTAGTAGGCTGGGGGGTTATCACTTTGTGAGGGGAGTAAATGTCTAACATGCTCCAGAACCCTTGCTCACCAGCTGCACAGAGATTAGGAAATACCTCCTGGGACTACAAGTCCTGCATCCGGGCTGCCTGAGCAGGAACTTCCCCGGCCCACAGGGCTGCAACGACCTTTGCTTTCTCCGGCCTGTGCTGGTTGGGGAACCGTCCACATCTTTCCACCTCTCCACGGGGCTCCATCTCTCCAGCAGCTGCATGGCTTTTCCTGTGCTGGTGGGAGAACCGTCCACGTCCTCCCACCCCTCCACGGGGGTCCAGCTCTCCGGCAGCTGCTCCTCCTGGTCTTCCTCAGACTGAGTGTTCATACACACAAACTGCTCCACCGTCCTTTGGAGAGCTTTGGCCGGCACCATATCCTGCCGACTACGCCATGTGTCGTGCGGGAGACCCTGCTCGCTGCGCCATTTGTCATGCGGGAGACCCTGCGGGGTCTCTGCTCCCGCTCCCCATACAAGAACGCAGGATATGGTGAGGCCAAAAAGGAACACCCACGGAGCCATAGGTAGGGGAGTCATACCACTTTATTCTCTCTGGCGGCACTATACTCTCACTGGAGGCTGGATACACACTGTCCGCAAACCGCCATCCACGCTTGCCAGCCCAGCCGCCATCTTCTTGCTAGCCCCATCCTTCTTCTCTTTCTCTTCTTCCTCTTAGCGTAGCCACAGCAGTTATATTAGTGGCCAATGGCTCACTGGTTACAGCTGACGGCCAACTAGCCACAGCTGATGGCCATGCAATCACAGTTGGCCATTTACTACCTGAGCCAGCACCTGTCTATGTGAGGCCGAGAGCCTGGAAACTACTCTCTGGGGCTCCGCCCCCACAGAAGGGGAGGGAATCATCCAAGCTCAAGGTCACTGCGCCCAAGGAGCAAGCTCAGGGCACAGGATGCAGAAGGAGTCAGCCCTGGATTCCCAGAGGAGGAGCTGTTGCAGCTGCTGCTGAGAGCCGAGTGAAGGGTTTCCTGGATTCCTCCCGGTCCTTTGAGAGGTACACACGAATCAGGGGGAGAGGCCTGGGGTCTTCCTGGGAACCTTCCAGGGAATGTGGACAGCTCTGAGTGGAGGAGGGAAACCCCTGTTGAGGTGGAGTTGATACAAGGAATCCCATTTCCGAGCCTATCCCCCACTGTACACAAACTGCTGTGCAAGGCTTGCTACTGCCTGGACCCTGCACATCCAGGAGCTCCAGCTGTTGGAGTGTCCAGTCTCTGGCCCTTAACAAACCTCCCACCACTCAACACTCAGTTCAAAACTGTTCTTTAAATCAACAGATATTTATATAGGCCCAGAAGTATCTTTTGTCGTGGTGTAACATTAAAAGAGGGAACAGTGTTTTGATATTTCAAGTGATTCTGGTGGCTGAACTGCTCACAGAAAATATATTCCTTAGGGAAAGTGGACTGACCTGTTGGATTAAGATTTGCTGCTTATATTATCGATGAGGTTGGACAATTAAGTCCGCGACCTCATCCTAGAAAAAGTGCTACATACCTCATTGCTGAATATCACTATGGTCACCTTCAAAGTACTCCCCTTGGGAAGCTATGCACCAATGCCAGCACCTAGTCTACCCTTCAAAGCAATTTTGGAACTCTTTTTCTGGAATGGCCATCAGAACTGTCATTGTGTTACCCTTGATGTCCTGAATGTCATCAAAATGTCTTCCTTTCAATATTTCCTTTATCTTCGGATAAAGAAAGAAGTCATTGGGGGCCAGATCAGGTGAGTAGGGAGGGTGTTCCAATGCAGTTAATTGTTTAGAGGCTAAAATCTCCCTCACAGACAGTGCCATGTGAGCTGGTGCATTGTTGTGATGCAAGAACTTCTTCAGGACCATTTTTGCACACACCTTTCTCATGCCAGGATTTTCAGGTAAGATTTTCCTGTTTCTATTGATGTTCCCTTGGTCTGCTATGCTTCTCACAGTCAGCCAATGATTTTGACGCACAATTTGGCAAATTTTTGCAATGTTTTCATCAGTTCTGCTCATGACTGGCTGCGATAACCTCTCTCCATCAGTGATGTGTTCTCTCCCTTCAGAAAAACATTTAATACGTTTATACACTGCCATTTTTTTCACGGCATTATCCCTGTACACTTGGACTAAACGTGTCCCTGATTTCACTTCCACACTTGAAAGTTTAACATGAAATTTAATGTTTGTTTGTTGCTCTAATTTAAGCTCAGACATTCTCGTGACGGCACACAGAAACATGGAACAACAATAATGAACACCCCTCGATGGCGCAAGACACCGCCACACGACGACACGAACACAGCTGTGAGATGCTGATATACCATGGTTATGAAACCTCACTGAGCTGTTTGTACAGTGCTGCCAATGTAATCACACGGTGGCAAGTTCATGAACTTGATTGTTAGACTTTGTATGTGTAATGTAGTACATAAAATCCAGAAACACAATGACATCCTCCACACAGCCTACTCACTCCATGAACCATGATGTTCGTCTCACAAACTACCTCTTCCACAGAATAAGACCTATTTTCTTTTTACTCTTTGTTCCATGTCCTTGCATGCCCCACTTGCACGGTAGAATTGGAGGTTTCTTGAACCCTGCACAGCATGAGTGAAGAGCAATAGTGGAAATGCAGACAGATGGTTGTCTTTAGAGGTCAGAATTTGGAAGAGGTCTAAAGTTCTGAGGCTGCTCTTGACCTTGCCCATTATTAATTGGTTTTGATTCTTCCAATGGAGATTTCTGATGTATAGAGGGAAAGGCTTTCCTTTTTTAGGCTAGTCTCTAAATGCAGTAGAATGACGTGTTGTCTATCTCTTGAAATTATGATCCTTCATAATTTCTAAGTTTTCTCCTCTGTATCACTTCTAAATGTATGTCAGTTGTGGTAGACTAAACACCATAGCCTCCTTTTCTTGTCACAGATTTCTAGGCATGACATAATATATACACATACAAATATATACCCACACACAAACACAGATGCACCTGTATTTGTTCTAAAGTCTACAACCGCCTTGCGAAAGAAAAATCCGAAACTCACACACACAAAAATCTCTTGAGAAAATAAAAACGTAAAAGGACAGACAATAACAACAGGAAAGGGCATTGCTGTCTCAAAAGCTGAAAGGATTCCAAGATTACCCAAAGCCTAAAAGGGATGGAGGGGTCCCATCTTTAATGTCATGGACAGGAAACCACAGGAGGTGTGGAAAACCTAACACAAACCCCCCATCTCTCCTCTTTCCAAGACTTCTGGAGGAGAATGTGTTTATTTCGAAGTAGAAAGTCCATATTAGGACTGAGTCCATAATATTGAAGACTAAGAGGCTAGGGCTTTTATGCTCAGATTCTGGAAAAGCAGAGAAGAAAAACAGAAAGGGGGGCATGGACATCAGGACGTGTTTAGGTGGAGGAAGGGAGGCCATGCCTGTCAGAGCCACAGCCCAGGGGGATTACAGTGAGGAGTCTCCACAGAAATGAACCCAGCACACTGTGCTTGAGAGCATAGATTCTGGGGTCAGAGCTTCTGTTCACACTCCAGCTCTGTCACTTGTAACTTTAGACATGTTAATAAACATGTTTGTGCCTCAGTGTCCTTATCTGTTAAATGAAGATGAATTATAATTACACCAACCTTACTAAATTATAAGGACTGAATGAATTAATGTTTTCATATGATGAGAATAGATCCTATCACATAATGAATACTTCAAAATTACATAATTGTGAAAATCATTTTTATCTACTGCATCTGTGTCCATTGTAAAGATGCACCTTAATTTACTACCTCCAGTAGGACTTTTTTCCAAATCTATTATAAATAATCATAAAATGAACATCTGCATACATATTAATTAATGTATACATTCAAGGATATCCATGAAATAAATACCTAAGAAGTGGAATTGCTTGAAAGATGGGTATGTGCACTTATATTTTAATAGATATGGTCAGATTTCACTTTTTTATGGACAAGTAATATTCCATTCTATATACACACCATGTCTTCTTTATCCAATTCTCTATCGATGGGCACTTGGGTTGCTTCCATATCTTGGCTATTGTAAATACTGCTGCAGTGAACATAGGGGTGCATATATCTTTTCGAATTTGTTTTTTGGGTTTCTCCAGATAAATATCCAGAAGTGGAATTCCTGGGTCATAAAGTAGTTCTAGTTTTCTATATTATATATGTGTATATATATTATATATATATATATATATCCATATATATATTATATATATACACATATATAATATATATACATATATATATAATTGTAGTTGACATTCATTATTGTTCAGCTTCAGCTTCAGGTGTACAGTGCAGTGATCAGGCATCTACATCATCCCTGAGGTGGTCTCCCTAATGAGACAAGTGTCCATCGGATACCCTACAAAATCTTTACAACATTGATAACATTCCCCAAATTGACTTTTGTATCCCCATGGCAATCTTGTGGTTACCGACTGTGCTTTCTAATCCCCTCACCTTCTCCCTTATCCCCACCCCCTCCCATCTAGCACCCCTCAGTTTTTCCTCTATGTCTCTGAAACTGTTTCTGATTAGTTCACTCATTTATTCTTTTCTTTAGATTCCACATAAGTGAAATCATATGGTATTTGTCTTTCTCTGTCTGACTTATTTCACTTAACATAATGTTCGCTAGGTCCATCCATGTTGTTGCAAGTAAGATTTCATTCTTCTTTATGGCTGCGTAATACTCCATTGTATAAATGTACCACAGTTTCTTAATCCAGTCGTCTACCAATGGGCATTTCAGTTGTTTCCATGTCTTGGCTATTGTGTATAGTGCTGCAATAAATATAAGGGTGCATAAATTTTTTTGAATTAGAGTTTTGGATTTCTCCAGATAGATACCTAGGAGTGGAATTGCTAGGTCATAAGGTAGTTCCATTTTCAGATTTTTGAGATACCTCCATACTGTTTTCCATAGTGGCTGCACCAATCTGCAATCCCACCAACAGTGCACAAGCGTTCCCTTTTCTCCACATCCGCGCCAGCACTTGTTTGTTGATTTATTGATGATAGCCATTTTGACTGGGGAGAGGTGGTATCTCATTGTGGTTTTTATTTGCATTTCTCTAATGATTAGTGAGGTTGAGCATTTTTTCATGTCTGTTTGCCATCTGCATGTCCTTTTTAGAAAAATGCTTCTTCATGTCCTCTGCCCACTTTTTAATTGGGTTGTTTTTTTTTGAGTTGGTTTTTTATAAATTTGGGATATTAACCCCTTATCGGATATATCATTGGCAAATATCTTTTCCCATTCAGTAGGATCCCTTCTTGTTTTATTAATGGTTTCCTTTGCTGTGAAAAAACTTTTTAGTTTGATGTAATCCCACATGTTTATTTTTTTCTCTTACTTCTCTTGCCCAAGGGGATAGAGCAGTAAAAATCTTACTCCAGGTAATGTCTATAAAATTTCTTCCTATATTTTCTTCTAGGAATTTTATGGTTTCAGATCTTACATTTAAGTCTTTAATCCATTTTGAATTTATTCTTGTATATGGTATAAGGAGGTGGTCCAGCTTCATTTTTTCACATGTGTCTGTCCAGGTTTCCCAGCACAATTTATTGAAAAGACTGTCTTTACCCCACAGTAATCCTTGCTTCCATTGTTGTAGATTAAATGACCATATAAGCATGCATTTATTTCTGGGCTCTCTATTCTGTTCTATTGATCTATGTGTCTGTTTTCACGCCAGTATCATGCTGTTTTGGTTACTGTAGCCTTGTAGTATAATTTGATGTCAGGTATCATTATACCTCCCACTTTGTTCTTACTTCTCAAGATTGTTGTGGCCTATTTTTTTAAAATCTTCGCAGAGTTCAAGATCACAGAGACTTTCTCTTATAATATTATTGACTATAATATCAACTGGAATTGAAAAAAAATTTGAAAAAGAGACTTTTTCTTATGTTTCATACTAGAGGAGTTATAGGTTTATTTTTTAAAGGATGGCGAAAATTAGAGGAGACAGCATTGAGGAATGTCATTCCTGCCATTAGGGGAGAGGTAGATGATAGCTAACACACTGGACAGAAAGCATCTGGCTCGTTCAGATGAGTCTAGAGAGTCTTGCTCTGCAATCTGGTAGCCTCCCCTTTCTTTAGAGTGGAATGAAACAGAGTTTATATTCAGGTGGTACAGAGCCTAGCCCGACGGCAACTGGGGTGGTGTCAATGTCCTTCGGATCAACCAGAGATTTCAAGGTAAAATGCTGTAAAATGTTGGTCAGTAGTAAAAAGAGCTCCATGCGGGCCAGGCCTTCTCCAGCACAAACTCTTTTTCCTAAAAATGACACATAAATTAAATATTCATTTAATTCTATTTCTGAGTTAGCACACAGGGTGACTTTAAAAATATGAAACAATTAAATAAATATATTAATAAAAGACTAATTAACCAATGGATTCTTCTAGCTACACTGAAACCTGGCTTTCTTCTTTTCCTCAGCACATATTTTTGTGTGCGTGCTATATGAAAAAATCTTTTCTACGCACCCACATTGGATTTGCTTTGCTGAAGCTTGTCAGTGACATTTTTCTACACACACACACACTCTTTCACATATCCCAATTGGCATGAGACACACAGTCTACTTTTCCATCTACCTCCAACCCAAGACTCAACAGCAGATTTACTTCTCCTTATCTGGACTCTAAAGGATAATCTTAACTTTGTCATGTCCCTGCTTTAAAAATTTTCAAGGGCGTACCATTGCCCAGTATAAAGAGAAACATCACAAACTAGCCACAAACTTTACTAATTATTTATCAATCCCAAACAGACTGGCAATTTCAAATGTTATCTCAGATTCCAAGTCATTCTCCAAATGAAATAGTCTTCCCCTCTGCTCTGCCTGCTGATATTCTCCATATCCTTCTAGATCCAGCTCAGGTGTCTTTTATTGTATGGAAACTTCTTTGACATGCTTAAGGTATGTAATTCACTCCCTTATCTTTTCCACAACCCACAAATTAATGCTTCTAATATAGCACACTTCACATGAAATTATAGTATTCATCTGTCTCACAGATTGGAATATAAGCTCTTAAAGTAAGGCCTTAGATCTTGTAATGGTACCCACAGAGTCAGGACAAAAGCAAGCCTGCAAGCCCTGTGATATAAATGGAAATCTCGAGCAGGCTCATTATGTAACAGTGGCCCAAATACAGGAAGAAAGACAAGGAGGAGTACAGCAGTGTCTTGCTTTGCAATCATCTCTGGATATTGCACATGATCTTGGGAACACAAGACCAAGGGTTACTTGATACCTATTTTCTTAGATATTTAATCAGGAGCAAATCTCCAAATTTTGACTCTGTTTCAGTGACTTCTATAGGAAAGGTGCTTCATCCCGTACTCTTCCCACTGTTTCTCCTTTGGAGGGTGCTGAAAATTCTGTGTTTCTTCACCCTTCCAAGCCCATTCTGTGTGTGTTTGTCTTTTATGTTTACTCTGTGTTAAGGAGATGCCTATGGAATGCATAAACCCAGAAGTTAGTTCCCCCCTCAGTTCTGAATAGATTTAGAGGATTAGATGTTGACACAGAGTATTACTTGCTCAATCCCACCCTGCCAGGCCACAATTTAGGCAGCGGCTGTATTCCTCTACCTAATGATACATCTCCTGTCGAGGCATCCACTCCCTCTTTGCTAAAGATCTCTTTGGTTTCCAGTAATACCCTCCTTCCCTCGTTCCTTCCAACCGAGGATGGTAACGTCTTGCTGTTGGTGCTAGCCCCTGAGTACTTTACAACACCTTCTTACTTCCCATAATCCTGCTCATACCTCTGAAAACAGCCTTTTTATTAAACTCTCTTTAATTGACCTTTTCGTGTACACCACCTATTTCTTTCCAGGACCCTGACAAATTAAAGGAAGATACTCAAATGCTACTTCCTACAAGAAATTTCCCCTTACCCTCCATCTGCTCTGCCCTCTGCCCCTGCCCACTTCAAAAGGCAAAAATCAGGAGCTTCCCTGTCTGGGCTCCCACAACAGCCCCTTGAGAGCATTTGTCTCTCTGCAGTCTCATTGTTAATTTGCCTTCCTCTCTCCTAGAGAGAGAATCTGTTTGTTGTTCACATTTATACCCTTGGATTTGAACATGAATCTGCTACACATACAGTCCTCAGTGAAGTGTATTGAGTGAACTGGCTTCCCAGGGCAGGTGAGAAAGGTCTTCGTGGAACTGGATGTCTGGGAGGAGCTCGTAGGAATCTCAGTAGTGGGTTATGGGACAGAACTCAGGGAGCAGCCTCCAATCCAAGGAGAACCTGGACTTTGGGAGTGGTGCCTCTGGCCTCCTACAAATGACAATTTATCCAGACCAGAGTCACCTCCATGCAAAGCCCTGCCTCATGTCATTTGATCCCTGATGTACAGATAAAAATGAAGCTTGCTTGCCTGCTGAAAAAGGCATGAAGTAGTCACTCTTCTTAAAGTTGCCCTTTTCATCCAGGAAGTGGCCAGGATCAAACTGATCGGGGTTGGGAAACTCTTTGTCATCGCGCAGGAGAGAAGTCAGAGATACGTATATAGTTGTGCCCTGACATAAAGAGAAACAGATAAACTGGATTATAAAGAATGGAGCTTGGGCGGGGGAAAAAAGTCCCTTATCTAATCCTTTTGTTTTATAGATGAGGAGACTGAGGCATAAAAAGGAGAATTTATTTACATCATGTCACAAAAGAAATTAATGACCAAGCTTAACAAGTCTTAAATCATACAATGCCAGTCCAGGGCACTGTTCACTGATTCCAAGGCCATGCTCTTCAGTTTGTAACCTGACACCAGCACTCGCTTTTCAGAAAATTTAGGAAGATCCCTGGAGTACATTGTTCTTAACAAATAAATTGCACTATTGTCTAAAAGTGCTGATGTCACTGAAAATCTAACTCATTCTCTTTGAAACCAAGTATGAGCTCTTCTTAAAACTCTACTTGAGTGGCCATATTCATGAAAACCATTTACTTCCCCATCAGGATGAGTCTGGTAAGTATCCCCTCCTCCTACTATGTTCTTTCAATTGAATTGTTTCATATTTTATTCATGAAAATTTTGACAAATAAGTGAAACAGGTAGTTGGTGAGGCAAAGGGAGTACAGGCTACTGGTTAAGTGGCAGGACTAATAAAACATACCCTAGAAAGCAGAGAAGTGGACAGCAGATTGGGCTAATGGACAGGCAGTGTACTGAAAATCCTGTGGTAATCTAAGCAGTATTGTATTTATAAAATTGTATCAACAAACTAGAAGGAAAAGAGCATGTGGTCAGAAGGCAAGATACCTGAGTTATGATTAGCAATACTTGTAGACGGTTAGGCCACCTGTAATTCTATTACTGTGATAGTTGATAACCTAAGATTCCCAAGGAGGAGTATAGATGAAATACATAGGATTTCTCACCTTGGGTAGAAGATATTCTCTGAACATAGTATCCTGAGTCACCGAATGGGGCAGACTGTTGGGGACAAGGTCTATGTATCTCTGGACCTCGTGCACCACGGCATCTGTGTAGGGCATGTGGCTCCTGTCCTGCATGCAGGGGCTCCGGTGTCTGCCAACCACATGCTCAATCTCTTCCTGGATTTTAGCTGGCAAGGCAGGAGTCAGAATTAATGTGAAATGGAAATGACATGAAATGATTTTTTTTATTATTTTTCAATTACAGTTGACATACACTATTATATTTTCAGGTGTACAACACAGTGATTAGAGATTTATATAATTTATGAAGTGATCATCGCGATAAATCTCATACTCACCTGACACCATACCTAGTTATTACAATATTGTTGACTACATTCCTTATGCTATGTTTTACATCCCATGACTATTTTATAACTACCAATTTGTACTTCTTAATCCCTTCCCCTTTTTCAGCCTCCCCCAATCCCCAATGCCTCTTCCATCTGGCCACCATAAATATGTTCTCTGTATCTATGAGTTCATTTCTTTTGTGTTTGTTAGTTTATTTTGTTCTTTCGATTCCACATAAAAGTGAAATCATATGATATTTGTCTTTCTCTGTCTGACTTACTCCACTCAGTAAAATCCTTCTAGGTCCATCCATGTTGTTGCAGATGGCAAGATTTCATTCTTTTATATGCCTGAGAAATATTCCATTGTATATATGCACCACCTCTTCTATATCCATTCATCCATTGATGGATACCCAGGATGCCTCTATATCTTGACTACTGTAAATAATGATGCAGTGAACACATGGATGCACATGTCCCTTCTAAGTAGTGTTTTCGGTCTTTGGATAAATACCCAGAAGTGGGATTACTGGGTCATTCTTTAGCTCTTGTTATAAATAGACTTTGTTTTAAAGTCTATTTTGTCTGGTATGAGTATTGCTATCCCCACTTTTTTGTTTGTTTCCATTTTCATGTAATATTTTTTTCCATCCCTTTACTTTCAGTCTGTGTTTGTCTTTCAATCTGAAGTATCTTGTAGGCAGCACATGTCAGGGTCTTGTTTTCTTATCCATTCAGCCACCCTGTCTTTTGATTAGAGTACTTAATCCACTTATATTAAAAGTAATTGTATATATATATATATATATATATATATATATATATATATATAGTTATTGCCATTTTACTATTCATATTTTTTATTGTTTTTCTTCTCCTTCTCCTTCTTAAAAAAGTCCCTCTAACATTTCTTGTAATACTGGTTTGGTGCTGATCAACTCCTTTAGCTTTTTCTTGTCTGGAAAGCTCTTTATCTGTCCTTCAGTTCTAAATGATAGCTTTGCTGGGTAGAGTAATCTTGGTTTTATGTCCTTACTTTTCATCACTTTGAATATTATGTGCCAATCCCTTCTGATCTGCAAAGTTCCTGTTGAGAAATCAGCTGACAGTCTTATGAAAGCTCACTTGTAGGTAACTAACTGCTTTTCTCTTGCTGCTTTTAAGATTTTCTTTTTGTCTTTAACCTTTGTCATTTTAATTATGATGTGTCTTGGTGTGGGCCTCTTTGGATTCATCTTATTTGGGACTCTCTTCGTTTTCCGGACTTGTATGTCTATTTCCTTTGCCAGGTTAGGGAAGTTTTCTATCATTATTTCTTCTAATAGGTTTTCATTTTTTTGTTCTTTCTCTTCTCCTTCTGGTATCTCTATGATGAGAATGTTGGTATGCTTGATGTTGTCCCAGAGGCCCTGTAAACTATCCTCATATTTTTTGGATTCTTTTTTTCTTTTTGCTGTTCTGATTGGGTATTTTCTGCTACCTTATCTTCTAAATCACTGATTTAATCCTCTGCTTCATCTAATCTACTGTTGATTCCCTCTAATGTAGTCTACATTTCAGTTGTAGTATTCTTCATTTCTGAGTGATTCTTTGTAATATTTTCTAGCTCCATTTTCATGTTTCCTATCTCTTTGTTGAAGTTTTCACTGAGATCATTGCGCATTCGTATAGCCAGTGTTTTGAAGTCTGCATCTGGCAGACTGCTTGTTTTCATTTTATTTAGTTCTTTTTCTGGAGCTTTGTTCTGTTATTTTATTTGGGACATGTTTCTCTGTCTCCTCATTTTGGCTGCTTCCCTGTGTTTATTTCTATATATTAGGTAGGACTGTTATGTCTCCCAGCCTTAGTAGAGTGGTATTATGTAGTAGGTGTCTTGTGGGGCCCAGTGGCATAGTCTTCCCAGTCACCTGAGCCAGGTGCTCCAGGTATGTCCCTTGCATGGGTTGTGTGTGTCCTCCTGTTGTAGTTGAGCCCTGGTTGCTGTTTGCACATGAATGGGAGGGACTGACCCTCAGGCTCACTGGTTGAGGACTTCCTGTGACTACAGTGGAGGAGCTGCTGTGCAGGGGCTGACAATAAGGAGCAGGATTTGCTTCAGCAGGGCTCAGGTGCCTGCCCAGTCTGCCCTTTGGATGTGTCATTCTTGGAGGCAGCTGGGTGGTGCTATAGCTTGGTCCAAAGCTGGCCACCTGATGTGCTACTCCCGGGGCCCTCTGGGAGGGGCCCCACTGCAGGCCAAGTTCAGCTGCAGCCCGTGCTCTGCTGGGGCCCACCTAGCATCAGCTACAAAGCAATCCACAGGTGGCTGCCAACTTCACTGGGCTTGGAGGTGCCTTGAGAGGTTAAGCTGTGAACTGAGGCTGGCTGCTGCTAGTGCCAGGCTTGTGGCTGCTCAGCAAGTGGTACGGGACATGTTGAAGCCAGATTCTGCTTGTTTGGGTTTTGAAAACCCTTGAGAGATTTCAGGAAAGTCCACCGCATGAACCAAGACAGGCCGTTTAAGTGGTAAAGGCAGTGGAAGTGGCTTGGGTGTGCCCCAACACTTCCCCTCCCAATTTTTAACCACCACATGTGGCTGTGGGACCAGCCCATTCTGTGTCTCTGTCCTTCTTACCAGTCTTGAGGTCGCTTCTTCTGTATGTCCTTAGTTGCAGGACTTCCATTCACCTAGACTTCAGGCAATTTTCAATGATGGTTGTTCTGTAGTTTAGTTATAATTTTGATGTGGTTGTGAGAAGAAGCAAGCACAGTATTTACCTACTCTGCCATCTTGACCTGGGCTCTGAAATGATCTTCTTAATTATAGTTACATAGTGGTGGGAGATGGGGAAAAGGGAAAATTACATATAACTACTTCCATAAGGGATAAAAACAAACAGAATTTCAGTTTCCCAGGCAAATTGGAATTTCATTAGAGACTTAAATATATATATATACATAAAACACAATTGTACCATGAAATTCATTTGTCAACACTGATTCTATGTTTTGTGTACTTTTGTTTGATAGACTTAGGGGTCTAGGATCTTGAATGCTCTCTACAAACCATGTAGTTTAACCCCTTTTTATATGCCAGTTTTTGTTTTAAATATGTATGTTCCAAGAGGGCAAGAGCTATCCAGTAAATGCTTAATAAATAGAGCAATTAAATAAGATGTTTAGCTGACTCAGCACATAGGAACAAGAACTAAGTTAACATTTATTTAGAAAGCAAAATTCAACAGGCATGCTGTATTATTTATTATATAACTTTATAATTCCTCAAAATAGCTCAATGTGTTGGGTATTATTTTATGTATCTTAAAAATGAAGAAACATGGACACATGCAAAAAAATGAAACTGGACCACCTCCTTACACCATATACAAAAATAAATTCAAAATGACTTAAAATCTTAAAGGTAAGATCTGAAACCATAAAATTCCTAGAAGAAAATATAGGAAGAAGCTTTACAGACATTACCTGGAATAAGATTTTTACTGATATATCCCCTCATGCAAGGGAAGTAAAAGAAAAAATAAACGTGTGGGATTACATCAAACTAAAAAGTTTTTTCACAGCAAAGGAAACCATCAATAAACCAAAAAGGATCCTACTGAATGGGAAAAGATATTTGCCAATGATATATCCGATACGGGATTAATATCCCAAATTTATAAAAAAACTCACTCAACTCAACTCAAAAAAAACAAACAACCCAATTAAAAAATGGGCAGAGGACATGAAGAGACATTTTTCTAAAAAGGACATACAGATGGCAAACAGACATATGAAAAAAATGCTCAACCTCACTAACCATCAGAGAAATGCAAATAAAAACCACAATGAGATACGACCTCACCCCAGTCAAAATGGCTATCATCAATAAATCAACAAACAAGTGCTGGCGAAGATGTGGAGAAAAGGAACCCTTGTGCACTGTTGTCGGGATTGCAGATTGGTGCAGCCACTATGGAAAACAGTATGGAGGTATCTCAAAAATATGAAAATGGAACTACCCTATGATCCAGCAATTCCACTCCTAGGTATCTAGCCGGAGAAATCCAAAACTCTAATTTAAAAAAATTTATGCACTCCTATGTTTATTCCAGCATATACACAATAGCCAAGACATGGAAACAACCAAAATGCCCATCGGTAGACAACTGGATTAAGAAACTGTGGTACATATATACAATGGAGTATTACACAGCCATAAAGAAGAATGAAATCTTACCATTTGCAACAACATGGATGGACCTAGCGAACATTATGTTAAGTGAAATAAGTCAGACAGAGAAAGACAAATACCATATGATCTCACTTATATGTGGAATCTAAAGAAGAGAATAAGTGAATGAACTAGTCAGAAACAGTTTCAGTGACATAAAGGAAAAACTGAGGGTTGCTAGATGGGGGGCGGTGGGGATAAGGGACAAGGTGAGGGGATTGGAAAGCACAGTTGGTAACCACAAGATTGCCATGGGGTTACAAAAGTTAATTTGGGGAATATAATCAATAATGTTGTAAAGATTTTGTAGGGTATCAATGGACACTTGTCTCATTAGGGAGACCACTTCAAGGATGATGTAGATGCCTGATCACTGCACTGTACACCTGAAGCTGAAGCTGAACAATAATAAATGTCAACTACAAGGTCGTGTGTGTGTGTGTGTGTGTAGTTACAAGAAGTGGAGTACAGCATTAGGAATAGAGACAGTGGAAATGTAATGGCTGTGTGCGATGTCAGAGGGATAGTAGATGGGGGGAGGGGGGTTGACACAGTGTGAGGGATATAAATGATAAACGTCTAAGTATTACTTTGTTTTGTGCACCTGAAACTAATAAAAAAAATTTTAAAAATGAGGAAACAGATCCAGAAAAGTAAATATATTTCTTAAGGACATCAGGTATTATGTGGTTTTTCTCATTTCCAAACCCACAATCTCAGAAATTGAACAAGACTGAAAGTAATTTGTATTAGTGAATTATATTTTTCTTTTACCTACAAAGTATATCAAGTTAATGATACATAATTTAAGTAGGACTATCTATTAGTTAAAACAAATGCTTATTAACTTTTTCTTATGAGGGAAAGACTCTATGAATGTTAGGAAGTATTGTCATCTCCCTTAAACAGATGAAGCACCAGCATATCTGGAAAGAGGTAATCATGAGTCTGAGGTCACACAGCTACTACTCCAACACCACATTACCACTTTAGTCAAATGGTATTCAACTACAGCCAGAAGAATGTGTCTTTGTAATGGAGCATATAAAAATTCTATGGCTTAAGAGTTCTAAAGAAGAAAAGGTTAGGAATTTTAGAGAAGATTTAAACTTCACCTTCTCAGGTTGAGATGCTAGACTTTTGTCTAGAAACAAGTGATTATATAAAGTGGTTAGGAACTGTTTATAAATCAGATGCTTAGTAGAATGGCACAGTGAGAGATGAAGATGGGAAGAAAAGGAAAATATAAATGGACATGATGCAAGAAAAATCCCAAATGGGAACTGGAAATGGAAGCAATGGGGAAATATGACACAAGAAGTGTTTTTGCAACATATACAAGATGTAAAGGGTTGGAGAAAAATGGCATATACTATTTATAGTCATAATCAATATAGGTCTTATAAGAGTTAGTGAAGCTATTTGGCTAAAAGAGTCTGTGTCACATGAAAGAAATATATCACCATCATATCCCACAATGAGCACAGGCAAAGGAATTGGAGGCTAAGTTTCTAAATGACACCATTTGGAAAGCATCTCACTTGCTGTGGGAGAGCAGAAGTTTAAACAGAGTAGAAAGATCTGGTGCTGATGTCATGCTGATAAGATTTATGAGATTCAATTGTACTAAAAGTGCCTTAATGTGCCAAAACATGATATAGTGGTGAAGGAAATAATCCTCTTTGATGATGATTCAATAAAAAAGAGGAGGAAAAACGGAAAAGTTGCAGTTGCAAGAGAAATCATGTTTGTGAGGAAAAACCTGTTTCTTCAAAAGGGTATAATTGAAAAGAATTTTTCATTTTTTTTTTTTCATTTAGAAAATAAGTCCCTTTGGTAGAGAAAGATTGTAATTTTGTTGAGTCAATCTTTAGATCGCAAACTCATTTGAATAGAAGTATCCTTTGATGAAAATATACTTATCTGGACATGAAAGGGTATATCAAGTGATATCTTTTTAGAGAATGAGGAAGGCTAATTCTTTCCAGATCTTAAGATAACTCTGCTTACTTCACATGTCCTGATGCAAATCAAGGACACTCTACAATTTACAATTTTCTTGTACATTGTTTAGGCAGGTGAAGAACGGATACTCATCAGTGTTACCTGCCAATTTCTACCTGGAATTTCATTCTGCCCACCCTCTGTGATCATACCTGTGACCTCCGGGTGCTTCAGCAGGAGCAGGAGAGCATATTTCAGCGTGATGCTCGTTGTCTCTGTCCCAGCAGAAAACACATCCCATACGGTACTGATCAAGTTGTGCATGGTAAATTCAGACTGTTTATTGTGCTTTTCCTAGCAATGATAAGTTAGAATTACTTGATAAATAAAAGAGCCTTAAAGATAACGTAAAATAACTCAATATAACATCATTATTTGCTTAATTTGCTTATTTGGCAAATTAAGGCAGACATTCGAGAGGGCTATCGCTGAAGGTAAAGTTAGATGAGTTGTTAGGATTCCTTCAAATAGTTAAAATAAGTTCAGAGTTACAAACTTCCAATAAGTCCTTTGTGATTCCTCACTTTCTTACCCACAAGAGCCAGTCAGTTCTTCCACAATTCTCTCAGATGTAATTTTTATCAAGTCATCACCGCTACTCACTGCCATCTCCAGCATCTATTGTCTATTTTATCATGTCTAAATTTCTCATTCAAGCCTCCACCCCTAAATGGCATCACTATTCCCAATGTCATCAGTCACTACACCCAGAACAGTTCCTCAGTTACAATCAAGATCCCTTTTTTTTTTTTAAATTTTATTTTATTAAATTTATTGGGGTGACAATTGTTAGTAAAATTACATAGATTTCAGGTGTACAATTCTGTATTACATCATCTATAAATCCCATTGTGTGTTCATCACCCAGAGTCAGTTCTCCTTCCATCACCATATATTCGATCTCCCTTACCCTCATCTCCCCCCACCCCCCACCCCCACCCCCATGAGAGAGCACACTTGATCACTGCAGTTATCATTCCCTAGACTTAGATTTTCCTCTACCTCATCTGAGAAGATTTCTAGTTTATTTCCAAAGGTAAGTCTTTCTAGATTTCTATCCATTCTTGTGTTCCCTCATAGGTTACATCTTCCATTCACGGAACTCATTTTATGAATGAGAATATGTTTTTTTTATCATTAACATTCCCTGTGTACATGCTTGGTTGTGTGTGTGCTTCAATCTGCTCCTAAATAAAGAACCAGCTCTAACATGGTAAATATAAAACCTTCTAAATTGTTTTTAGTGAGAACTTAGAAGTATCTCAAGACACCCAATATGGTGTGCACCAGCAATTAATACATCCTTAGGAGGTAGCATTTGTTTTACTATCCCAGTTTTACTGGGAAGATCAAAGCCAATCCATGAATCACATCACCCACAAAGATGAAGTAGCAGGTCAGGGTCATTTATACCTTTTCCATTTTAATCAGGAAGTAGTCAATGAAGTCTCGAGGGTTATTGAAATCCAGGGAATCTTGGTGTTCTTTCACTTTCTCCATAATAAAATTTTGTTGTTCAGCAACGTTTTTAAGTAAATCATTATGACTTCCTGGGAGATAACGCATTACAAAAGGGAAAGCATTGTAGAGCTGAAAGAGTAAAGAATCATTCATTAATCCACTCACCAAATTATTACAGGTCTATATCAGACACTTTGCTATATGCTGAGTGGATAAAGATGAATAAAACATGCTTCCTGCACTAGAACATACAGTATTTTACCGTATATAATGTGCTCCCATGTATAATATGCACCCACGTTTTTGGCCCAAATTTTCAGGGATAAAACTCTTTTAAGTTTTCAATTCAAATTTTTGTTTGTTTACATTTATGTACTTGTTTTGGGTATTATAAAGGAATTTTAGCATTTATTTTTTAACGTATAATGGTACAAGAAAATCTATGTAACAAATAATTACGAAACACAAGAACAGATACAATGTACAAGAAATTTATGTACTGGTGACAAGTTTATGATATCATTGAGCATCTTTTCATATGTCTATGGCCATCTGTATGTTCTCTTTGGAGAAATGTCTATTCAGGTCCTCTGCTCCATTTTGAATTGGATTGTGTTTTTGGTGTTGAGTTGAATAAGTTCTTTATAAATTTTGGATATTAACCTGTTATCAGATGTATCATTGGTGAATATCTTCTTGCATTCAGTAGGCTGTCTTTTTTATTGGCATTTTAATTATGATGTGTCTTGACACGGGCTTCTTTGGGTTCATCTTGTTTGGGACTCTATGTGCTTCCTGGGCTTCAATGTCTATTTCCTTCTCTAGGTTAGGGAAGTTTTCAGTCATTATTTCTTCAAATATGTTCTCAATGCCTTGCTCTCTCTCTCCTTCTGGTACCCCTATGATGCAAATGTTGTTATGCTTGATCTTGTACCAGAGGCCTCTTAAACTTTCCTTACTTTTTTGGATTCTTTTTTCTTTTTGTTGTTCTGATTGGGTGTTTTCTGCTACCTCTTCTTCCAAATCATTTTGATCCTCTGCTTCATTTAGTCTGCTAGTGATTCCTTCTAGGGCATTCTATGTTTCAGTTATTGTATTCCTCACTTCTGACTGGTTCTTTTTTATGGTTTCTATGTCCTTTTTAGGTTTCCTATCTCTTTGTTGAAGTTCTCACTAAGTTCCTTGAGCATCCTTATAACCATTGTGTTGAACTCTGTATCTGGTAGGTTGTTTGCCTCCATTTTGTTTAGTTATTTTTCTGGAGTTTTCTCCTATTCTTTCATTTGGGAGATATTTCTTTGTTTCCTCCCTTGGGCTGCCTCTCTGTGTTTGTTTCTATGTGTTAGGAAGGGCTGCTATGTCCCCAAGTCTTGGCTAGGTGGCCATATATAGTAGATGCCCTGTGGGGCCCAGTGGCACAGGATCCCTGGCCACCTACACTGGGTGCTCCAGGAGTGTCCCTCATATGGGTTGTGTGTGTCTTCCTTTTGTAGTTGAACCTTAATTGCTATTGCACATCAGGTGTGATTGACCCTCAGGCTGATTGGCTGTCGAGTTTGGCAACTTCCACAGCTTATGGGCTGCTGTGGAGGAGGCTTACCCTGTGGAGCGGGATTTGCCCCAATGGGCTCCGGTGCCTACTGACCTTGACCTTTGGGTGTGTCACTTGTGGGGCTAATTGTATGGTGCTCTGCTGTGCTCTGAAGCTGACCTCTGGGTATGTTGGTCTGAGGCCTCTTGGGAGGGGCTCCAGTACAGGCCACTGCCTATGATTTGCCTGGGACGACCTGGTAGGATCTACAAAGCATCCATGTTTGGTCACTGCCTGTGATCACCTGGAGGCATGTGGGAGAGGCCACACTGCAAACCAAGGACAGCTGCTACCAGTCCTGGGCCTGGAATAGATCTACAAAAAGCCCAGGGCACCACGAGGTAGCTTATTTTTCCTGAGGCACTTTACACCCTCAAGAATGTGTACATTGCCCTGCTTCATCTGGCCATTCCCAACCCTAGAATTTACTGACTCTGCTTTAGACAATACCTTCATGACTTAACAGCACTTGGTAGGCACTCAAGTAATTTATTCAGGTTGGTAGCTTGTATCAAACTAGATAGAGAATCGAGAAATCTATATTCTAGGTCTAGCTCATTTCTTGTCTTGGCTAGGCTACTTTGGAAATATGCATAATAGCTCTGGTGATAGTTTCTTGTTCCAAAAAATGAGGAGTTGATTGTTTGTTCTCCAGGGTCCTTCCCAAGTGGAACACATTATGACCTTATGATCGACAAAGAATTTTAGATGTAAATGATTGTATATCATAGGTTACTAACATTTTTCTGACAGTATAGTATAGTAAGAAATATATTTTACACTACCACCCTCTTCATCTATAGATATAAAACTCAGAGAAAAAAAAGTTTCTCAAAAAATACCTTATTATATTTTTCATGCACTATAATATTTTTCTTTCTATTACTATATTTCATGTTTTAAATTTATTTCAATACATTAAATTGATTGATAACTCACTAAGTGGTTTCAAATGATAATTTGATAAACATTACTTTAGCAATTTTAAAATAGGGTAAAGGGATGGGGTAGGCATGAGGAATAGATTAGAAAATTATTTTCCATTTAAAGAGAACTTTGACTTTACCTGTGTCGAGAGGGCGCTTACAATGTTGAAGTTTTCATGAAAATACTTTAGCAAGGTTGACAATTTCTCATCACTGTAATCAAAACGATTCTGGAATATAATGGAGCAGATCACATTGCAGGGAACACAGGACAGAAGGAAAGATGGATCACAGGGAGATGCTAAAAACAATATAAGTTAAAAGTTAGAGGGGTGGCCGGATGGCTCAGTTGGTTAGAGCGCATGCTCTTGGCAACAGGGTTGCCAGTTCGATTCCCACATGGACCAGTGAGCTGCGCCCTCCACAACTAGATTGAAGAACAATGACTTGAAGCTGATGGGCCCTAGAAAAAACACACTGTTCCCCCATATTCCCCAATAAAAATTTTTAAAAAATTTAGAAAAACAAATAAAAGTTAAAACAGAATTTTAATATACATCTTAAGTTGACTGTTTAAAATAACTGAGAAGATTGACTTCTAAGATTAATTAAGTATAGGAGCTACCTGGGCATGCCATCATCACTATAAACTCAACAGGCCTAAAATAAAATGTATTGTCTTTCCCAAAACAAAACTGTGTAATCCAGTCAAACTTATTTATTAATTTTCCCCCAAGTATTCTCCCACTTACAATATTCTCCAAATAAAAGCCACAAGGTAATTTACAAGAGGGAGGTCATTAAAAAATATCTTTAAAAGTGTAAAATTTAGCTCTCCGTGTGAATACTTCTTCATGATGCCCATAAGAAACTGAGTGACCTAATAAGAAAATCAAGAGACTGAGGAAACTTGAAATCACATTTCACAAAACACAGTTTTAAAAAGTTGGATATACTTTTCTTATAGAAGAGAGAATAATGAGAAAAATTGGAATTGCATTCAGATATTTGAAAAAATGTTATAGCATTGGAAATAGCTTTCTATATATAATAAAGAGTATCACTCCATATTTTGGTGTTTGGCTGCTGACAGCTTTTAAGCCTTCCTTTTCTTCCTCTACTCACATCTGGACAAACTGATAAAAAAGGTCAATTGTTCCCTCGTTGGGCACAAGTACAGTGTTTAAACCACACAAACCCTGGCCAGCACACAGAACCCTCATCTCCACCCCAAACCCCTTTAACCACCATAAAAACCTCAAGCCAGTATCCGTTCCCTACCCTGTCAAGCCATTTTTGGAGCCACCCTAGCCTCCACAGAAAGCCTCATTATGTCAGTAATAAACCTTTTCATATAGTATTGAGATGTGCATGGCACCTTCAGTCTCAACATCTAAACAAAATTTTGAGTGGGTGGTCCATCCTGCCTCTTGTGTGGGAACTTCCAAAACAGTACAACTCCAAAAGCAAACACTTAGCAGGGATCAAAAAGTAAAAGTTACAAGGAAAAAAGGCTCTACTCAACATGTGAACGAAAATTCCAACAGTTATAGTTATCTAGTGATGAAATGGGCTACCCTGAGACTGTGTGGTCCCCATAGCTAGGTGGAATCATACAGTCTGGGTGATCAAAGGTCAGGAAACTGAGAGAAGGTCATATTCACTATGAGAAAAAAAATGAATCAGTTAATAATAAATTCTGCTTGAAATATAAATTAAGTGCACCAAATAATTCCCCAGATAATATGTATCGAAACCCAACATTCGTTGACTTACTAATTCCATTTCCAAAATTTTATTCTAAGAAAGTAGTCAGAAATAGGCAATGATTAATATGGATTGCATTGTTTTCATATTAATAGCAACAAAGAACTGAACAGTTTTCTGGCCAAAATTAAAAGACTGGTTAAATAAACTATGGTACATCCAAAATAATGGAATATTGTACTAATCCATTAATAATGTGCTTTAAAAAGCATTTAATATTAAACTGAAACTATTTAATATATTAAATTTAAACATAAGGTTACAGAACAACATATGCAGTGTAAGCCTCATGCTCTTATCCCTTCTTTTTCTAGGTCTCCCTTCCATTCCTAGATAATATGTGTCAAAAGTCCAAACAATGTCCATTGATACTCTACCACCATTTCCAGAAATTTATTCTAAGGAAGAAATCAGAATTATGCAAATATTTGTAATAATTGCATTTTTAGTATATGTGCTGCTGAAGCGAGCACAATAATTGCATTTTTAATATTAGCAAAAGAAAAGGGAAACAACCCATCTGGACAGTAATATAACACTGGTTTAAAAACATGATGGCAATTCAAGATATAGAATATAGTATTATTTAGTTAATAATGTTCATGAAAAATATTTAAATATTGAGGTTAAAAACCACATGTATCTCATGATCCTGATCTTACTCCTTTCCTGCCAAGTCTCCTGCCCACTCCTTTCTCTTCTATACCCTCTCCTAGCCCCACATGTGCCCACACGTATACACACTGTGTAGATTTATGCTACCGCAGCTGACTCCTTTCATACCTACACTCTATGTGAGCTGTAATGCTGCCCTATGCATGGAGAAGGTTTTGGCATGAATTCTACCACTGACCCACCAATGCTTTTTTTTTTTTTTTTCAGTTTTACTGAAATATAATTAACTTTACCTCTTACTGCTGTTATGTGAGCAAAAAGTAAACTTTTATTGTACATATCTCTCTGTAGTCTTTTTGTAGTAGCATGTAGTCTAGCCAAACTATGACCATTAATTACATAAAGAAATACATACCATTGGTTTTTCTTAATGCTTCCACCAGACACAAGGCTTCCTCTTGAATTCTGTCTTCAATACTCTTCTTTCCCATTCCCATATTCCGCAAAACCATGAGGGAGAAACGCCGGGTTTGCTTCCATACTTCTCCATTGCTGAAAACAATTCCTATTAGGCCAAAAAAAAAAAAAAGAGAGAGAGAGAGAGAGAGAGAGAGAGAGAGAGAGAAGAATAACTTCCATTGCCATGAATTATAGCCAAGAGTCTTTATCTGAGGAAATAATAATGACACTTATGCAGAGATGTAAAAATAGGCTGGGCCAGCCTCAGGAATTCCCATTAAGCCCTAGTTCACCTGCCTTCTCTCTTAATCCAGCCCAGAATGTTACCATCTAGACTCTTGGTTTTACAGAGTACTAAACTCTTCTTTGTCCATTAACTCCTCTAAACCTCTATGTTTTGTCCTCATTTAACTGATGAGAATACTGAAGATCATGGAGGGAAAAGGCTTGCTCTTGAATTACACAGGTAATAAATTATGGTGAGTCCAAGTCATGGGTTAAATTTTCAGGGATTACTTTTGTGCATTGTAAGTAAATTTTAGGAGCAGCAATAAATGGAGTCAATTCTCAACAGAAGGAAAGACAGCTCTTGTGCAAAGGAAGCTCATGAAAATCTATTCCTCAGATAAGGAACATAGCCATAGTCCTTCTCATTTTAACATTTGCCCTCTATTTATTAAATCTCTTCCATGAAATGTGGTCTTAACCCCAAGGAAGTTCAACATCAGACTTCCAGTGTCAAGACGAGATCAGGAGAAAAAACAATGCTCCTAGGAAATTGTCCAGGAATATCTTAGAGAAAATAGGAGGAAAGGACTGCATTCAGGCCATGTCTCTTTTTGCTGGAACCCAGTGACCATCCAGAGCACTGGACAGCTTAAGACCAGTTCCAAAAACAAATGAAAGACAGTTCAAGTACTTAACTTAAAAAGCTTTTTCTAATATCAATTCCAATTCATACTCACTATGTGTTTCTCCATAATCCTCTTTTCAGAGCATATTTGTGCTCTGTATTCTATTGAATAATTCAAATATTTCTAATGCTGTTTTGGAAGAAGAGAAAATTGAAGGCAAGGTCGGAAATATTCCAAACTTTCGTTGGTTCCATGCATACTATGCAAGCTTCCTAAAATAGCTTTTGGCAACCATGACTCAGGACATAAAACAAAATATTTGGTGAACAGGATCATTTAGTCAATTTCCTCTCCCCTCTTTTCTCTCTTTCTCATTATCTTTACAGGCTGTGATTTAAAATGTACATGACTTAGTCACAGATTCATAGAACATTAATGGTTAGTTGGTTTGGTCTCATTGGATTTAATGTTTCACGGAGACATTGTGTTACCTTCATAATTTTAAATATGGATTAATGATCCTGTATAGAAAAATGTCATCATTATGATATTTTCATAAATTTCTCTAAATGTTCATAATTTCTCAATTCCTTAGCCTATTTAGAATCTTTGCAACTTACAAATCTACACACACACATCCCCCAAATTGAAGCATACCTGATCCCTGGAAGATTTTGTCTATCACTGGAAAACTGCCTCTGCCAGAAAACTCCTCACTCCGATCAATCAAGGCTTCCTTCACTGCTTCATATCCATACAGCACCACAGTGGGGTTCATGCCAAAATACACGGTGAACACAGGGCCATACTCTTCTGCTAGCTAGCAATGGAACAGAAGATACAGATTAGTGAGAATTTCAAAACTAAAAATGTAGACAAGTGAGGAAAATATTTTTAATCTTACCAAAAGACATTTTAATACTCTTTCAGCCGTTATAAAAGATTTCCACCTGAAACTAATATAACTAATGTAATACTGTATACCAACTATCCTTAAATTTTTTTAAAAAGAAAAAAGTACGCATTTTGGAAAAAATAAGAAAATACAAGTCATTGAATAAAAAACATTTTTTTAATTCAGCTTCTAGACCCAGTAATCTAATAATAAATCACTTTACTTAAATGGTAATTATCATTATATTAGTAGTAACATTGCTACTATTATCACCATCAATAGTTATCCTTTATCCAGCTCCTCCTGTGTGACAGGGTCTGAATCATAAATGTTATGCATATTATTTTATTAACTTCTTTTCTGCCAAACCTGTAATTGCTCCAAATTTCTCCTTCCTTCCTACAGGTACAATAAATGATATGTTTCTCTTCCTGTTTAAGGGAAGTTCCTCCATCTTGCCACATGCGTAGACTAATAATCATCCCTCATCATCCATTCTCTACATGTTCTTTCAGTACCAGAGACCTCTACATTTTAATAATACATAAAGACATGGCAGCGTAGTCATGGACATTTCCCTGCTTCCTTATTTGACCATGTGAATAAGTTTCCACGAACTGATGTCAGCAGAAGTGATGTGTGCAAATCCTACACTGTTGCATAAATGGTCACAGCATGCTCTCCATTTCTCCCCCTACCCATGGGTTGAAATGATAGCATGGAGATGGCCCTACCGGGACCATGCAAATGAGAACACTAGCCTAGGGACACAGGATGGTAAACTACGAGACCGAGAAAGACTGGTTCTCTGAGAGATCTCATGGAACAGAGGCAGCCCACCAGCACTCATCTCTCTATCATTATGTGACATAGAAATAAACTCCTATCTTCTCTAAGCCATTGTATTATTGGAGTCGTTCTCTCACGGTAGCTTATTCAGTTTACTATATGATATAGGACTCATACTCTTTTATCACGTCCAATGTTGGAGTCCTTCTGCTACTTGACAATTCATTCTCCATAAAGCAACCAGAATGATCTTGTCACAGGCAAATGTTACCATGACAGTCCTTTAAGCACTTTATGGCATCACATAGCTCTCATGCTAAAGACCAATATCCTTAAAATCCTTGTAAGACCTACATACTCTGGCCCCTGTTTACCTCTTCAATCTCATCTCACACCGTGTTTTTACTTATTCTCTGGGTTACAACCAAATTGGTCCTTTTTCAGATACTCCAACCAGTAATTCTCCTCCCGTGTGAAAAAGTCTGGAACAAACTTTCATCTGTTCTTTGTCTGGCTAATGCGTAATCATTCTTTAGATCGCAGCTCCAACTTCACTTCCTCAGAGAACCCTTGGCTGACTGTTCCTCCCACCCCTGGTCCTCCAAGCTATATGGCCTCTTTCTACTATATCCCTGATACACGGCTTGTAATCATACACTTATTTGTATGATTATTTCACAACTACATGCCTACCCTCTAGATTGTAAATTCCATAATGCTATGGTCTTTTTTCATTCAACATTGAAAATCCCCAGCGTCTAATATAGTGCCTAACCCCGAGTAGGCATTCAACAACTTGTAGAATACATGATATACTAATACCTTGTGTAAAATAATTATTATTCACTTTTTAAAGAAATGGAAGTTAAAGCTCAGAGATATTTTTAAAACTTGCCCCAAACTGTGAATTAACAAGTGGATGCACTGGGATGCTGACACAATCTTTTTGAATCCAGAGCGAAAACACAAGGAGCTTCCAGGGGCCGTTGTCTGATAACTAGCCATCTCAGGGAAGACAAATTTCAGACAATCCTGTCCAGATTTAAAGAGCTATTGTTGTATAAATAGCTAAGAGCAGAGCACTTATTCACTCATTCATTAAGCACATATAATAGAAACTGTGAAAGTTTCTGAACATTTAGTTATTTCCTCGACTTCACATCAATGTGTACTTTTAGGAAAATTTTAGTGTTGTAACTCTGTAATCAGTAAATTTTAAGAAATTAAAAGCAGTTTCATTACCATTAGAGTTCACCAAAAGGTAATTACTAAAAAGGGGACCTAGATCACAATGTGGACAGGAAATGCCACTTTTAGCAATTTCAACAATCATCTCATAGATCTCATTCTCTTCTGCCAGCCTTCCAGCTGTACACCATTTAAATTCATGTCTAGGTAGCCAATGGACACTTCCTTTTAAGACCACTTCTTTAAAACATAGTGTCTGGCACCATATTTTATTTAGCTATAGGGCTGTCTTAGCTACTTATTGCCAACAATTGGAAGAAAATTAATCATACTTTACCTTGCTTAAGGATTTGGGGATGTTCTTAATATTTATCTGTAGAATATTTCCAATGATTGGGAGAGGAGTGGGGCCAGGTGGCAGCCTCCCTTTGGCATAGCGTTGGTTCCACAGAAAAAGGAGAATCAAGCAAGACAGACAAATTATTAGGACTGTGAAGAGATCCATTGATGTACTCTGTGTAAAAGCTGTTGAAAGCTTTTTAATCCAATGATTTTATAAATGAGTACAACCTGATCACCAAACATGTACTAAGCCTTTGAACTTTTGGATAAATACTGTTCTATCTTCAGTGTACTTTGTGATACTGGTAGAGATTAACACCAAAACAAACAAAATATAAAAGAACGAAAAACAAAATCAGATATCAACAACAGAATGGTGATTACCAGAGGGGAAGGGGGGTGAAGAGAGGGTGAAGAGGGTAAAGGGGGTCAAATATATGGTGACAGAAAGAGACTAGACTTTGGGTGGTGACCACACAATAGAGTATACAGATAGCATATTATAAAGTTGTACACCTGAAATTTATATAATGTTATTAACCAATGTTACCCCAATACATTTAATTTTAAAAATAGTCACCTTAGTATTGATAAATATCTAAGTTTTCAGTGGAAATCATAACTGAAAAATAACTCACTTCATATGATTTCACTTATATGTGGAATCTAAAGAACAAAATAAACAAAACAGAAACAAATTCATAAATACAGAGAACATATTTATGGTGGCCAGATGGAAGAGGCATGGGGGGGCAAAAAAGGGGAAGGGATTAAAATATACAAATTGGTAGTTATAAAATAGTCATGGGATGTAAAGCATAGCACAGGGAATACAGCCAACAGTATTGTAATAACTATGTATGGTGTCAGATAAGTACGAGATTTATCAGGGTGATCACTTTGTAAATTATAAATCTCTAATCACTGTGTTGTACACCTGAAACTAGTATAATATTGCATGTCAACTGTAACTGAAAAAATTTAAAAATTATTTAAAAAATAATAAAATAAAAATAAAAGATTCACCTCCTGAATACACTGCCCAATAACCACTATGGACCAAATACATATGAAGACTAAAAGTGAATTCTGTGTATTAAAAATTAAGTACAAAATAACAATGATGAAAACAACAAAGTTAAGTGTATACACAATAGTTCTAGAAGGTTCTTCATTGCTAGCAAGTACATCAATAACATTTATTTTGCATAAATTTATCGAAAATAAATAGGGGTTTTTGAATATTAAGTAGCCTAATTTAATAATATAGCTACGATATACAACAAACATTACCAACACCAGGAGAGGCAATGAAGAAATATTTTAGTGGCTCTACTGTGCCAGATATTTTCCACCCTGTTAGCTCACTCAAAGAACTTCAAAAACTGCTTTATAATAGAAAAGTTGAGGCTGAGTTATTTTGAAAAGATTCAGATACCTCTCTTCCCAGTTAATAAAGAATAGGACTGGAATTTGAATCCAGGACATCTAATGCATCATGTATGCTAATTATAATTTAAGAAAAGAAGAAATGAGTGTCAATACAACAGCAGCCTGGAGGGAAAGAAGTCCCCCACTTAGGACTTATATCTAGGAGTATCTAGGAGTCATATCTAGGAGTCATGCAGATATGGAGCCCAACACAGGACTCCCAGTGGTTTAGTCTTCCACACTGCTGGTGATGAAATGTGCTCAGTCCTGCAGCAGGAAGAGTCAATCTCAGAGGAAGTCAGCAGGCAGGTCCTGAGAGAGAAAAGCTTCCCTCCATAGCTTCTGTAGCAGCAGAGAAGCAAGGCTAATAAGCATTCACCAAGTAGTCAAGCTTAGGGTAGAACTAACTACATAAAAAATACCTCAGTCTGGAAAGGCCACCATGTCCAGAGTTCACAGACAAGAATATATCAGTTTGGTGCAAAAGTAATGCGGTTTCTGCAATTATTTTTAACCTTTTAAACCACAATTATTTTTGCAGCAACCTAATAATATATTTAGAGCACTTTCTAAGTGTAATAAAATAAAAGTGCCACTTTATATTACGTGAAAGAACCTACTTTAAATAGTCTTCTGTAAAACCACTATTAGATTTTTCAATAAAGTGCCTAGAATGTCAAAGTGCTTTATAAAAGAAAATAAATTGCTTTCTTTAATTCAAAATCAATAATTCTTTTGATTTATAGAAGTCTGTGAAGTTTATGAAGCACTTTTGTGAATATCTTATTATTTGAATCTCACAACTCATGAGACAGGTATTTTTTTTTATCCATTTTACAGATGAGGAAAATGAGAATCAGAACTTACGGAATTCACCCAAATTTCCATTTCTAAGGCAAGGTAAGGATTCCAGTTCTGGTTTTATAACTTGTGAACTCTGCATTGGAAAGTATTTCAATTTAATTATGTTTCAGGAACATTTGTTGAGTAATTATTATGTATCTTGCAGTCTCACTTTGGCAATAAAAAAATTGATTTAAAATTAAACAGTTACAGAGTCAATAGTTTCACCATGACAAATAAAAATGAGAGTTCAGAAAAATTTGTACTTTCGTAATCTTTAGACTTCAGGAAGCCAGGGTCCAAAGATTCAAAGAACTTGATTACAAAGAAATGCCGTAAAAAAAAAAAAAAAGAAAGAAATGCCGTTATTGGCTGTCCAATCCCTCATCTGATGTACACTGCCTCAGGTTCTGGAACAAGAATAGATTTTAAAACAATTTTAGATCATACACCATGATCAAGTAGGATTCATGCCTGATATACAAGGGTGGTTCAACATCCACATATCAATTAATGTGGTACACCACATTAACAAAATGAAAAATAAAAATCATATGATCATATCAATAGATGCAGAAAAAGCATTTGACAAAATCCAGCAGCAATTTATGATAAAAACTCTTAAGAAAGTGGGAACAGAGTGACCATATCTCAACATAATAAAGGCCATATATGATAAACCTACAGTTAACATCATACTCAATGGAGAAAAGCTAAAACCATCCCCTTAAGATCAGGAACAAGGCAAGGTTGCCCACTTTCTCCACTTCTATTCAACATAGTGCTGGAAGTTCTAGCCACAGCAATCAGACAAGAAACGGAAATAAAAGGCATCCAAATTGGTAAGGAGGAAGTACAATTGTCATTATATGCAGATGACATGATACTATATATAGAGAACCCTAAAGACTCCACCAAAAAATTATTAGAACTGATAAATTAATTTAGTAAAGTAGCCGGATACAAAATTAATACTCAGAAATCAGTTGCAATTGTATATACCAATAATAAAATATCAGAAGGAGAAATTAAGAAAACAATCCCATTTATAATTGCTTCAAAGACTATAAAATACCTGGGAATAAATTTAACCAAAGAAGTAAAAGAGCTATACTCAGAAAATTATAAGACACTGAAGAGAGAAATTAAAGAAGATACAAATAGATGGAAACACATAGCATGCTCATGGATAGGAAGAATTAATATCATTAAAATGTCCATGCTGCCTAAGGCAATATACAGATTCAATGTAATTCCTACCAAAATATCAAGGACATTTTTCACAGAAATAGAACTTATAATCCTAAAATTTATATGGAACTATAAAAGACCCCGGAGAGCCTCAGCAATCTTGAGAAATAAGAACAAAGTGGGAGGTATAACGATACCTGACATCAAATTATACTACAAGGCTACAGTAATCAAAACAGCATGGCACTGGCATAAAAACAGACACATAGATCAATGGACAGAATAGTGAGCCCAGAAATAAATCCATGCCTATATGGTCATTTAATCAACGAAAATAGAAGCAAGAATTTACAGTGGGATAAAGACAGTCTATTCAATAAATGGTGCTGGGAAACCTGAACAGACACATGCAAAAAAATGAAGCTGGACCACCTCCTTACACCATATACAAGAATAAATTCAAAATGGGTTAAAGACTTAAATGTAAGATCTGAAACCATAAAATTCCTAGAAGAAAATATAGGAAGAAACTTTACAGATATTACCCAGAGTAAGATTTTTATTGATATATCCCCTTGGGCAAGGGAAATAAGAGAAAAACTAAACATGTGGGATTACATCAAACTAAAAAGTTTTTTCACAGCAAAGGAAACCATCAATAAAACAAAAAGGGATCCTACTGAATGGGAGAAGATAGTTGCCAATGATATATCCAATAAGGGGTTAATATCCCAAATTTATAAAAAACTCAACTCAAAAAAAAAAAAAACAATTAAAAAAAACAATTAAAAAGTGGGCAGAGGACATGAAGAGACATTTTTCTAAAAAGGACATACAGATGGCAAACAGACATAAGAAAAATGCTCAACCTCACTAATCATTAGAGAAATGCAAATAAGAACCACAGTGAGACACCACCTCACCCCAGTCAAAATGGCTGTCATGATGAAATCAACAAACAACAAGTGCTGACGAGATTGTGGAGAAAAGGAACCCTTGTGCACTGCTGGTGGGATTGCAGATTGGTGCAGCCACTATGGAAATCAGTATGGAGGTATCTCAAAAATATGAAAATGGAACTACCTTATGACCCAGCTATTCCACTGCTAGGTATCTATCCAGGGAAATCCAAAACTCTAATTCAAAAAAATGTATGTACCCCTATGTTTATTGCAGCACTATACACAATAGCCAAGACATGGAAACAACGGAAATGGCCCATCGATCGACGACTGGATTAAGAACCTGTAGTACATTTATACAATGGAGTATTACGCAGCCATAAAGAAGAATGAAATCTTACCATTTGCAACAACATGGATGGACCTAGAGAACCTTACGTTAAGTGAAATAAGTCAGACAGAGAAAGACAAATACCATATGATCTCACTTATATGTGGAATCTAAATAAAAGAATAAATGAACGTATTAATCAGAAACAGTCTCAGAAACACAGAGGAAAAACTGAGGGTTGCTAGATGGGAGGGGGTGGGGATAAGGGGGAAGGTGAGGGGATTAGAAAGCAGTCAGTAACCACACGATTGCCACGGGGTCACAAAAGTCAATTTGGGGAATGTAATCAATAACGTTGTAAAGATTTTGTAGGGTATCTGATGGACACTTGTCTCATTGGGGAGACCACCTCAGGGAAGATGTAGATGCCTGATCACTGCACTGTACACCTGAAGCCGAAGCTGAACAATAATGAATGTCAACTACAAGTTTACATACATATATGTATATATATATATATGTATGTATATATATATAGTTACAAGAAGCGGAGTACAGCATTAGGAATAGAGACAATGTAAATATAATGGCTGTGTGGATAGTCAGAGGGGTAGTGGATGGGGGAAGGGGGTTGGCACTGTGTGAGGGATATAAATGATAAAGTCTAAAAAAACAAACATATACTCATATATGTATTATGTGTATGCATATGTGTGTATAGATATATAGATATAGATAGATATAAATTGTTTAAAAATAATTCTCTCTCACTGTCTCTCTTCAGAGCAATCCCTCTGCCTGAGAAACTTGTGTCTTAGCTCTGTCTATGCAACCTTTCTGGGGGTTCATGTCATGTGCTTGGCCATTTTACTCGTCACAGAAGGAAGAATACATAGAAATAATTGAACTGGAATAGATCTTAGAAATCATCTAATGAAATTCTTGACTTATTTTAAGAGTAATGTAATAATGGCTCAAAGAAGCAAAGACATCTGCATATGCCGTGTTTCCCCGAAACTAAGACCTAGCCAGACAATCAGCTCTAAGGCGTTTTTTGGAGCAAAAATTAATATAAGACCCGGTGTTATATATTATGTTATATATTATGTTATATAACACCGGGTCTTATATTAATTTTTGCTCCAAAAGACGCCTTAGAGCTGATTGTCCGGCTAGGTCTTAGTTTCGGGGAAACACAGCAGTCACGCAGTGGGTTAATATCAGAGCTACAAGTTGAAGGATCTTTCATTTCGCAAATGTAGGCTGTTTTTGATTACCTGAATCTGAAGAAATGTTATTTTATTTACTTTTTAAGGAGGGTGCAGCTCACAGTGGCCCATGAACGGATCGAATCGGCAACCTTGGAGCTACCAGTGCCATGCTCTAACCAACTGAGCTAACCAGCCACCCCTGAAGAAATTTTAAATATAATATTGAGCATAGGAAACATTGTTTTTAAAATTTAACTCTCTGCTACACAAATGTCAGCTACCTTAAAGACAGTGGAAGTTTATGACAAGCTGTTTTACCTCAGATGGTAAGGATAGCAAAGGTTAGGAAGCTGCATTATTTTACCTGAAACCCTCCATCAGAGCTCAAAACGAAACTGGACTATTAATCCAAGACATACAGTCTCTTTGCCTTTGCTTTTGCTGACAATTAAAATCCTAAACAAAGATACATGGGAATATTTCAGTACAAAATCTACTTTCCAGGTACTCTGGCCAGGATTCTAATTCGTGAGAAGGTAGAATACAGGTACAAGTTCATGTTAAAAATCATTTTATCCTCCAACCTGGCATTGTTCAGCACCAAGAGGGAACTTCCAGCTCAAAAGAGTTCCCCTCACTAGGAAAGGAACAGCGGAGCGAGCAACTGGCTTCTCTATCCTTTCGGGTAACCACACACAGGTCCTGCTTCAGCTTCATCCCACCCAGACCAGCAAAGCGGAGATGTATAGAGATGCTAGGAACCAGGAAGAAAAGAAAGGGTTACTAATAGCAGCCACATGGCAGGAACACTGTGGTTCACAGTGACCTGCTCAGAAGACACACCCAGCAGATTTCACCACTGACAAAACCAACATAGCCAGCACAGCCAGCTTGGACCCCCTGCAGATGACACCAGCTTTTGTCCCACAGGTATTCACACTTGCTGATGCCAGCTGCTGGAGTCCCTCCCCACTTCCTGGCCCCACCCCAATTGGAATCCAGGAATCACACCAGAAGCCAACTCAGGTCTCTGCAGCTGTGTGAGTGCAAAACGTCAGCCTACACACACACACACACACACACACACGTAAACACCCACTGCTGGGCACACACTTGAAGTTAGCCCCTCCAGCTGAGCACCCATTTGTCCCCAACCCGACCCCCACCTCTGGCTTCCACTGCAGAGTATATGCTTGGGGGGAGGGTGTGCACCCATGAGAGAGCACACTGACAGCCAGGGCACCTGCAGCTGCTTGTGGGCCCAGATCAGGTCCTGTCTTCTGTCCCTGGCGAGCATCCCCAAGCACACCTGTAGCTAGCCTCTCCAGCGGGGCGCCTGCATGCACACGGCCTAACCCCCATCCCTGACATTCACTGCAGTGCACACACCTGCAGGGAGTGTACACCCCAGTAGGGCCTCTGTAACTGCCAGTGAGTCCTTAGTGAGCCTGACCCCTGCTGCCTACCCTGGCCCCTCCACACTACGTATGTCTGCATCTGGCCCCTGCCCCCACATAGAGCCTACAGCTGGCCCATGCAGCTGTGTGCTTACCACCAGCTCTAACCACTAGTGTGCCTGTCCTGGTCCCGGAGGCACCACTGGGGACCCTTACAGCCCTTGCAGCCACTGCAGACCCCTGGCAGTGCTCAGCAAGGTCCACAGAATTCTCAATGCTGTGGACCCCAGCAGCTTGAGCCACAGACATTATGCCTTCCCAGAGCCAGTGTTGCCACATGCTCCCACACTTCACCCCCTGCACCTCTTGACTTAGAGTCACAGCATACTCCAGCATGCCCCCACCCACAGGTGAAAGTCTTCTCTTACTGAAAAAGACTAAAAGAGGTAACTGCTTTTTCAAATCTTCAGACACCTATGCGAGGTTCCAGGGATCATGAAGAATCAGGGAAAAATGAGTCCACCAAAGGACTACAGTAAATCTCTCATAATTGGGCCCCAAAGAAATGGTGGTCCAGTAATTGCCCAACAAAGAATTATAAACAATTGTTCTAAATAGTCTCAGAGGGCTACAAGAGAATACAGATAAACAATTTAGTGGTATCAGGAAAACAATAAAAGAACAAAATGAGAAGTTTAACAAAGAAATATAAAACATACAAATTTTGGAGCTGAAGAATACAATAACTGAAGTGAAGAATTCAACAGTTTCAACAGAAGACTAAAACAAGCAGAGGAAAGAATCAGTGAGCTAGCAGACAGGTCAACTGAAATGATCGTTTCAGAGTAGCAAAAAGAAAAAACAATGAAAAGAAATAAAGAAAGCCTATAGGACTTATTGGACTCTATCAAGAAAAATAATGTATGCATCATCGGAGTCCTAGGAAAAGAGAGGGGGGAAAAGGGTAGAGGGTTTCTTTAATGAAATAATAGCTGACAATTTCTCAAACCTAGGAAGAGATTTGGACATCCAAGGGCATGAAGTTAAAAGGTCACCCCAAAATTTCAATCCAAAGCAATCTTCTCCCAAACACAAATAAAACTGTTTAAAATCAAAAGCAAAGAGAGAATTTTAAAAGCAACAAGAGAAATTTCTCTCATGAAAGGGAAAGGCTATTGACAGATTTCTCAACAGAGACCTGGCAGACCAGGGGAGAATGGAACGATTCATTCAAAGTACTGAAAGAAAGGAACTGCCAACAAAGAACACTTTACTCAGCAAAGCTATCGTTCAGAAATGAAGGGAAGATAAACACTTACCTTTACAAAAGCAGAGAGAATTCTTCACCACTAAATCTGCCTTATGAGAAATGCCAACATATTTGATAACCTAGAAGAAATGGATAAATTCCTAGAAACATATAACCCACCAAGACTAAATCATGGTGCCGGCCTGGTGGCTCAGGCGATTGGAGCTCCGTGATCCTACAGTGATCCTACTCCAAAGGCTGCCGGTTCAATTCCCACATGGGCCAGTGGGCCAGTGGGCTCTCAACCACAAGGTTGCTCGTTCAACCCGAGGCCCGCAAGGGATGGTGGGCTGCACCCCCTGCAACTAAGATTGAAAATGGCGATTGGACTTGGATTGAAAGAACAACAACTTGAAGCTGATGGGCCCTGGAAAAACACACTGTTCCCAGTTAAAAAAGAAAAATTAAAAAAGTTGTTGGTTTTAACTACCCTTTAAAAAAATAAAAATAAAAATAAAATAAAATAAAATGATAGAACTGACTAAGTGATCCCCAGGGTCTTTCCGATGGATGACTGTGCTCTGGGCAAGATTTTAGTGTTAAAACACTAAATGTCACAGATAGGTCTAGATAAATTTTAGACTTGGAAGAGACAAGAACATGAATGATTGCTCAGAAAGAAAGTATCTTGGCCTTGCTTGGATCCATGGTGAGCTCAGAATCCTGATGTTTTCAATTAATTTCTTCATTGAGTTAATAAAACTCTGATCTTTATAATCAAAATGGTTCTGGAAAATACAGAAGCAGATCCCATTGCAGGTAGCATAGCTCAGGAAAAAACATAGGATCAAAGAGTGAGGTAAAGTGGAAAATATTTTTTAAAGCAATAAATCATGCACTGTAAATTTGTCTTTCAGATTATATAATCAAGTTAATTTTTCTTTTTCCCCGTTCTTCGGCCACCCCCATCCCCGCCCCCACTCCGGTTCAAGCTGTTGTTTCTCAGTCTAGTTGTGTAGGACACAGCTCCCTGGCCCATGCTGGTATTATGAGCCTTGCGATCCCCCAGCTGAGGCAGTTGGTCGCCAGCCCAGCTGCAGGGAGAGCTGTTGCTCACAATCATGAAACCCTTTTATATATTAAGTTGAAATAACTAAGTGTAGGTCCAGAGAGGAAAGGAGCAAAGAGAGAGAGAAAAGAAAGATGAAGTCAGATATTTGAAAGATTACAAAAAAGAAGGGAAAAGTCCATATTGCTCTAGAAGAAAAAACTAAGAAAAAGGAGTAGAAATTACTAAAAGCACATTTATTTTTATTGTCATTTTTTTGTATATAAAAAGTAAATAAGATGTTTTGTTTGGTTTTTAAGTATAGATAAGGAAAGGGGGAGGAGAGAAAGATGTTGTTCCTTGTTTCCATGAAGCAAAAAAACCAAGTCAGATTTCTAGGAAAGCTGACCACTTCAGGCCCTTGGTTCTGCTTTCATAGGGGAAAGCACGCCATCTTGTGGAATTTTAGCATATTGCAGTTACCAGAACGCAGTGAGTTTGCATGTTTTACAATTGGACCATGATTTAGCTCAACTCTTTTATTTTACAGATGCATTTATAAGGAATAAGAAAGTTTCTTTTGGAGATGTGTGCTTGTAAAGTAAGACTATTTTGATAGTCAGGCTAAAAACTGATTTTTACCCAATATCTTCATTTAGATTGGAGAATGAGCAAAAAAAGAAAATGGAAAATGAAAGGACAATTTGGAATGCAAAACAATTAGAGCCATTGCCCA
Source organism: Rhinolophus sinicus (assembly GCF_036562045.2). NCBI lineage: Eukaryota > Metazoa > Chordata > Mammalia > Chiroptera > Rhinolophidae > Rhinolophus > Rhinolophus sinicus. The sequence goes on along the minus strand of NC_133757.1, from coordinate 27,686,938 downwards.
GGCAAGCACCAGTCAGTGAGAGCTGGCAATGGGGGTTAAACCATTATCCCCAAAGTTTTAACCCATTATTATCCAATATGATAAAGGCCACCACACCACCTTAGTTTATAAATTTATTGAGTAAAAACAAAATCCATTTCAGATATTAAATTCGGTTTGGTTCAAATTCGGCTGATGTCCATTTGCAGCAGAGATGAACTGAGGTGAGAAGACACCATGAGGCTGGCATGGGGACACTGAACAGAACAATTTTCCATTAGTGGTAAAAGCCGGCATCACACAGCAGTGTGAGTCAGTTAGCAGAGGCAGAGGGAAGCGACATTTCATGAGCAGGGATAAAACCAAAGTAAACAAGAACTTCCAAGAGAGGAGAGGGCCAGGGCATTTAGAGAACAGGTTACAACAGGGGCTGGTTGGAGAACAGTGTTGGGTGCAGATCTGCTGGTTCACTTGGGGAACACAGTGACCACGTCGTAGCCTTCAGGTGGCGTGACCCGCTCTCGGGCATGCTTTTCACAGTAGATTTGATCTTCCACAAAGAAATGGCCCTTCTGTTTCAGGTTTGTGCCACAGTCGGTACACACATAACACTCAGGGTGGCGGTGATGGTCCCGTAGCTTCACAAACACACCACTGCAGGAGGGAGGGAGGAAAGTGGCTCCATTAGTGATGAGCACACAAAAGTGTCACCAGGGCCAGGGGGCTTCTCCCCAGAGGCCCATCAAAGGGCAGATCAGGGCCTCCCAATGGGCCTCCAGTCATAAAGGGGACCTCTCATTCCTGGAGTCCAGAGACATGACACTTGAAACTGCAGAAGTCTCTCCCTCTTCAACAGAGCAGCCCTGCTTCTTCTGGTTTCACATGTTCACATCCTAAGGGTTCTATGGCCAAGGAAAACCTTCACCCGCTGACTCTAGGACACAGGACCTACCAAGTCTCTCTGCTCCATTTTTCAGGTAGTATTTTTTTTCCCCATCATACCCAAGATATGCAACATCCAGCACTTTTCCATATTTTCATGGTTTACCCAACCCGCAGGTCCCCCAAGGCCTACGGGATGCAGATACTCACACAATGCCGGTGCCACATTTATCACACATGGGTAACTTCTGGGCATTTCCAATAGAGGCGGCCACTTTGGTGACCGGAGCCTTAACACTTCTGAATCCTGAGGGCTTGTTGGGATCCCCTAAAATGAGGAAAACACCTGGGTTGGCCAGGAAGTTCAAGACTGCAATTTAAGTATCACTTAGTTCTTTCAGAGTCATTTATACGTATGTTCCAGCAAGGTCATGGAGACTGGATTCAAACAGATCTGACTGCTGTGATCCTGGGCAAGTTACTTAACCTCTCTGGTCCCCGGTTTCCTTTTTTATAAAACAGGACATCATGTTTCCCTTCACAGTGGTACAAAACTATTTAAAAATGCCCATAAAGCCCTCCCATAGTACCTGGCACATGGCCATCCCTCAACACACATAATTATTACATTCTAATTAAATACATGCAAACACTGACAGGGGAACTTAAAGATGCCTTATACAGATTGAATGAATGAATGAATGAATGAATGAATGAATGAATGAATAAAGGCAGTACTTGATCATCAAAAGACAGTGTAGTTAGATGCCAAAAAGAAACCCAATTCACAAGGAAAACAAAATCACTACAGTGGCGCATGCTACAAACAGCCAGAGGAAAAGCAGCTGTTACAGAGCATAGTAAGCAGCCTTCCTGCAGTCAGCTTCATACACACAAAATATGCTCCTAGTTGCTGGGTGCTGAACTGACTACAGCTACTTTCATCACTTCTTCAGAGCCCTGTGTCATGGCAGCTATCCATAATGGCAAGCTACTAATTTTACTATCACTGCTGTGTCATTAGCTGGGTGTATTTCCATGTCCCTTATTTTTTTCCTACGATGTGCCCTGCAGTACTGTTATGTGCATCAGCTATTCACACAGGTCTCTGTCAGGACTGCAAATGACTAGAGCACAAAAACCCTGTTTTATGTATTTTTCAATAGTCCACAAAGCATAGCATGGGGTTTAGCAAACAACAGAGGCTCAAGAAATATGCGGAAATGAATGACAGACTGCCATGACAAATGCATCACGGTCCCTACCTTAGTTCAACATGCTTTGGCCGAAGGAGCCAAAGAAGTCTCTACAACAGTGGTTCCGAAAAAGCACCTATGAGCATCCCGGGCACCAGATTTCATAAAATTCAAAGACCAGGGTGTACCCCAGGTCTGCTGAACAAGCACCTCTAGGTGCAGGGGACCCAGGAGGCCTCATCCTATACCCCTGGTTAAAACCCACTTCTTTGGACTAAAGCAGCTGTTCTCAACCTTCATTGTGCATCAGATCACCAGGAGGGCTTATTACAAAACACAGATTGCTAGGCTTACCCCAGAATTTCTGATTCAGCAGGCCTGGGTTAGGGCCTGGGGTAAGGACTGGGGTAGGACCTGGGGTATGGACTGGGGTAGGGCCTGGCGTAGGGTCTGGGGTAAGACTTGGGGTAGGGCCTGGGGTAGAGCCTGGGGTAGGGCCTGGGGTAGGGCCTGGGGTAGGGCCTGGGGTAGGGCCTGGGGTAGAGCCTGGGGTAGGGCCTGGGGTAGGGCCTGGGGTAGGGCCTGGGGTAAGGTCTGGGCTAGGGCCAGGGGTAGGGCCTGGGGTAAGGCCTGGGGTAGGCCCTGGGGTAAGACCTGGGGTAAGGCCTGGGGTAGGGCCTGGGGTAAGACCTAAGGTAGGGCCTGGGGTAAGGCATTTCTAACATGTTCGCAGATGCTGCTGGTGCTGCCGATCTGCTGGTCCAGGAACCACACTTTGAGAACCACTGGATAAGAGCAATAAAGATGGCTTTCTGTGTAAGGTAAGGAGAGCGGGGAGGGCAGCGTCATTCATAACTACAGCCATGGTGGGAAACCCTGGGACTGACAAATGAGGACCCTGGCCTGGCTCTCCTGTCCTTTTAGAAATCGAATCCCTGTATGCTGACTGGCGCTTCTGAACCTAAAACTGAGATGTGTTCAAATAGGGGCACTATAAGTGGCTAGGCGTGGTAGATTATACATTTTGCTCAATTCTCTACCCTCCCTATCTTCGCATGCTTCCCAGTACGTCAGTGATTCTGTACTGGAGATGATTCTGTCTCCTAGGGAACAGTTTTTGTTGTCACACTAGAGGGGAGTGCTACTAGCATCCAGTGGGTAGAGGCCAGGGATTCTGCTAAATGTCCTAAAATGCACAGGGCAGCCCAACCATAAGGATTTATCTGGCCCAAAATATCAACTGCTCTTGGTGGAGTGTACTTCCCCATCCCAGACTTTGGGTTTGCCGTATAACTTGCTTTGGCCAATGGGATATGAGCAGATGTGAACCCTGTTCAGTCAGAAGCATCAAGTGCACTTGTGTGGCTTGGTCTCCACTGAGCTTCCGCCCTACACCACAAGAACAGCAAGCCCTGGAGAGTCTCCCTCTTCTGGGCTCCAGCATGAGAAGACTCACGGAGCCCGGCCCAGCCCTGCTAAACCCGGCCAAGCCACTCCTGAGCAGCAGCCCTTGAGTAACAGGTGCAAGAAATGCATTTGCTGCTGCAAGCCACTGCTAACTAATATAATGAAAGAGCTGGGGATACTTGGCTGCCTGATGGAGAGCCCCAAGAGTGGATATTTCAAAGCAGCCTGGGATTTTAATGGCCCATCATGGGTGTTTAGGACACAGTCTCTCAGGTTTCTCCCAGCAGGGCTGGGAACTGATTCAGCTGTGAGCTCTACAGACAGGCTTGGTTGGGGAAGGGCTGGTGCTGCCCCGTCGGCAGGTGTATCGAGGAAACCACCTTGGTGCTTTGGTTATCCCTGAGCCCAAGGTACCGTCTTGCCTCCCTAAACCTTCCTCCCTTCCTTGGCCACAGTCCCAACTTTGTACATTATGGAATGTTCTTTTGCATTAATATTTTTGCAAAAAAAATTGTTTTTTTAAACTGCATTAAAGTATCATTTGTGTCTTGATTATTGAATTTTTTGAATAACTTAAATTTTGTACCCCAGGCGAATGCCTTCCTGATCTCACCCTGATCCTGGCCCCCTACAGGAATCTCAGAAGGGCCTGGACGAGCAGCTTCATGCCTCCAAGCACACCAAATGGACTCTCTCATCTTCTGGCTATTGGTGCTGGAGCCACCTTGGCTGCCTACACTGTAAAAAGAAGGAAGTGGCAGCATCTCCGCATACCTGGACAGCTTGGAAAGGAAACAGTGCTGAGGGAACCAACTCAAGGCAGTCAGGGTCTCTTATGTGATGGGCTGTGTTTTTCAAACAACTCATTGAATCAGCAGAAAAATTACCAGGAAAAGGCAGGGGGTGCAAGAGGGTATAAGGAGAGAAGAAAGGAGAGATATACAAGCCTCACTTCGTAGGAGGAGAATCCATAACCAATTCTGGAATAAAGAAAACTGAACTCCATGAAACGGCACAGGGGAGCAGAGGCGGCTGCACGCTGGATAAAGCCATCCTGGGTGCGACTTGTTCAGCCCTATAGCGCCACCTACTGGCTCTATTTTCTTCACTCACTTATTTAGCCAAAACTGAAAATACAAACAAATTTCACTTCTTCCTTCCCTCTCAACTAGCTTACAGTAAAAATATCAGCTCCCTTGAGACTCTGGGCAACTACAAACATTTCCAAATTTCTCTTCTTCCAGCCTGGGATTTTAATGGCTCAAAGCTTTCTGGAAGAAAAGTGAAAATGAGTTGAGTCAATAAAGCACAGCTTTCTTTCCATGCACTGCACTGCTCAAAACCTTCCATGGCTCCACATTGCCTACAGAATCAAAGTCATGGTCCTTGACCTAGCACCTGGTGGTCCTCATGATTTGATCATCTGAGAATTCTCCTGGAACACTGGGCAACAGCCAGAATGAGCGTTGATACTTAATGAGCAAGGCTCCAGCTTTCTTACCTCGGAGCCCCTATTTTTTCTCAGTCCATGTCTCCCTCCAAGTTTCCTCTTGTTAAAAATGTCCTTCAATGGATGGATGAACAGATAAACAAGATGTGGTACATACATATTAAAGAATATTATTCAGCCTTAAAAAGGAAATACTAACACGTGCTACAACATGAATGAACCATGAGGACACTATGCTCAGTGAAATAAGACCGTCACAGAATGATAAATGCTGTAGGAGTCCACTCACATGAAGTACTTGGAGTCGTCAAATTCATGGAAACAAAAGTAGAATGGTGGTTTCCAGGGGCTGGGGGAGTGGGCAATAAGGAGTGAGTGTTTCATGGGCAGAGTTTCAGTTTTGCAAGATGAAGAATTCTGTGGTGAATGGTGGTGATGGTAGCACAACAGTATAAATGTACTTCATGTCACTGAATTGTATGTATACTTAAAAATGGTTAAGATGGTACATTTTATGTCAGATGTATTTCACCAGAATTAAAAAAAAAAATTTGGAATTTGATCCAGAGCAAGATGAAGCTTGAGGAACCCAAGACCCTTTCTCCTAGACCAGAGGCTGAATTTCACCCAAAATGAAAGACCCACATAGCATCTTTGGAGGTTTACCACCAAACCCTCTTGCAGCCAAAACCCCCACGGGGACCTGACTGTGTACCTGACACTTTATACACGTGCCATTTCCCTTAATACTTCAAACCATCCATGAAGCAGCCATTAGCCTCACTGGATATGTGCAGAAATTAGGGCTTAGAGCAACTTGCTCAAGGTCTCATGGCTGGTCACAGACAGAGCCTGGATGCCAGCACTCTACCACGAAACACTACTTTAGGAACCAGATGCCTTCTTGAATGACAGTACCCCTCATCGAGTGCTTTTTCCATGTACCAGCCACTGTCCAAGCTTTGACCATTTCATCTCAAATTTAAAAAGGCATTTGCGCTCCCTCCCTGGAGAGCCTTCTACATGTGGGTGACATTTAGATTAGAATCTGTGTTGTTTCATTTAGTGAAAATTTAATGCAAGTGCATAGTAAGAGATATGGGAGAGACTACAAGGTCCATTATCTCCCTCTTCTTTTTTAGAAAAAAAATTTTATTTTCTTTGGGGCAAGAAGATATTCAGCCCAGGGGGCAGGGAAACTATTATTTTCAGACTCTCTTGCAACTAGATATGGCCATGTGACTAAATTCTAGTCAAAATGTAAATGGAATAGTAGTGGGGGACTTCTGGGAAAGAGCAAGCTGGTTCATCTGAAAGTGGGACTTCCCAATTAACCCTTTTCCCCTTCTTCCTTCCTCGTGGCTGGAGCAGGGCATGATGGCTGGAGCACCAGCTGCCAACTGACCACGAGGTAACCTTGAGAATGGAAGCAACAGGCTTGGTCCATGGAGCACAGGAAGGAAGGAGTCCAGTTCTTGATGAGCATGGAGCTGCCACCTCAGGGCAGCTCCCCTGAGCTGGACTTCAGGTCCTTCTCTCTGACATGAGGGCATTCGGCTAGATGACCTCTACAGTGTCTATGTCCTACTTTGGGCTGGAATGGACTGCCTCTTCCTCTCTTAACTGAAGGGCTCTGCACCCACTTACTCAGAGCAAGTTGTGGTTTCTCATGTTTTGACAAAACTGTCATCCTTTAGTAGGGTTGGCCCTCAAGTCATTTTTCAGGAGGGCCCAATGCTGGAACTTAGTACAGAGTAGGGCTCATTACTTCCTAATTGTAGCTACTCCAAGCAAAGGAGGAAATTACTGGTAGAACAATATCCTTTTAGCATAAAAGAACTTTTCCCCTAATTTCCTGTGCTTGTAAATTGCCAATTTCTCTAAAGAACCCACCCAAACGGAGAAAGCCTGGGTGTTGGGTGTGTTCAGTAGGGAACTTTCAGCTCAGGGAAGGACTCCCAGGAGGCTGAATCTAGAGCTGGGTGCTTTGCAGAGGGAGGTTCCTCTTCCAGGGGGCCCTCAGGTCTGACCCTCACTGGCTACCCTGAGCAGATAAGTCAATGCCTCCGGGGCCCGGCTGAAGCAGGCCTATCAGAGGCTCCAGGTGTCCCTCCAGAAGCACCGACTCTCCCTTCATAGACAGCCATGTTGGAGAAAGGTGGAGAGAGAAGCGGAAAGCAGAACTCCTATGAGGTACCTGAGCCTGAGAGAAAGGGACAAAGGCAGAGTGTAGAGGGCTGGGTGTCACAGAGACCAGGAAGGGGTACAAAACCCAACTCTCCAGCAAAGTCATTCCTAGGTAGGCCGGCCATGAGACTCAAAGGTGCTATGAATAACCGCCTGGCAGGTGCGTGAGCCTGAGCGCTGCTGCTCTCGGGACACCTTCGTGAGCACGAGGAAAAGCATCCCTTCTTCAACACCCCCATCTGTCAAAATTCTCTCATACTGTTGTCATTGAATTAAGATCGTTTTACTGCTCTCCAAGTGAAAATTACCATAATAAATACACAGTATATGATGCCTACAATGTGAGGACTATCTCCTGAGACCTGCAGAGCCACACGGGGTGGCCCTAGGTGCCCTGGGCATGCACTCACACCATGGACAAGCAGAGGCTGGTCTGGAGCCTCTTGCCGAGCTTTCAAACCTAATAATACCGTTTCCCCGGAAATAAGACCTAGCCGGACCATTAGCTCTAATGCGTCTTTTGGAGCAAAAATTAATTTAAGACCCCGTCTTATATTATATGAGACCCGCTCCTATTATATTAAAATACGATCGGGTCTTATATTAATTTTTGCTCCAAAAAAAACGCATTAGAGCTGATGGTCCAGCTAGGTCTTATTTTCGGGGAAACACGGTAGTTATGAAGCATCTACAGTGTGCCCGTCACGGTGACGGGTGTTCTGCGCAGTTTATGAAATTTGAACCTCACACCAATCTGAGAGGAAAGGATTTTTATCCCCGGTTGACAGATGAGAAAAGAGGCCTGGAAAGGCTCAGAGATTTGCCCAAGGTCCCATGCAGAGGGCTCTTAGCCTCTCAGGAGGCCATCCACCCTAGAGCAAGAGCATACGCACAGCCACAAAGTGAAAGCCCCCCTGGCTTCACTGTGCTGCTCCTTCATTTTCATTCTGCTTGTCATCGCATGTGGTCTTCACCTACTCACACGTGTCAACCACCACAGAAGCGTGCCATGTGGGTGCAAACCAAACAAATGGCCTCAGCCTCCTAACGCACAGGTGACAGGAACCAGCTAGCCAGGTGTGGCTGGGATCACATTCTCTCTCTCTCTCCCCATCTGTTAGCATTTTAAAAGCCTTGCCTTCCAAAGCACACTGTGCTCTTTCCAGCTAGTGGGGGCTCCGTTCACCTTGGTTTCAGCCCTGACTGACCCTCACACCTGGCCTTGAACAAGGGCCTCTGATCACACGCAGAGCTGATTACCTTTCTCCTCAGACTCCAGGATTTCCTGCAAAACCAGGAATGAAGTGGACTGTTTCGGGGGCTCATTTGATTCCTGTTTCTCCTGCAGCATCTTGTAAACTTCAGATTCCTTGTCAATGACGAGTCCACTTGGAGGCTGAGAATGCTCTAAGCTGTAAAGAATGTTTGGAAATTCATCAGAACATGTCAGAAGTGAAAAAAAGAAAATTCAGCAGGCACCCCTTCCAAGGAAGACACCCCAGAATCAAAGAGCGGATAGAAATTACCACAATGGACGAAGGCCTCCTTAGCTCTGCCACACACCTGCTGTCAACACCGTGAGGTGTCTGTAGTCAGAGCTGGCTGTTGCTTCAATGCCATCAGAAGCTATTTTTCCAAATAGTTTCAGTAATTCAATTACGTTTTGGCCTAATACCATGGAATGGGAATGTTTTGCTTCTTTCTAAATTACACAAACGACATTATGTCAAAAGAAAATTTAGGAAAGGGAAAATGTCAACCACAACCTGACCACTAAAACCTCAGCGGGGTCCCCTCAGTACAGGCCATGTGTGTTCTTTTCCCAGAGCAGAAATCGCAGTGTTCCTTCTATTCCTGATAGCAAAGTGCTTTCTGTCTCTATAAACTGTCATGTCTCTCATGGCAAGCAGCTCTGGTCTCCTCACCTACAACACACAGGTAACAGCATCTGTCCTGCCTCGTTCCCAGGGGTGGTGGTGGGGATGAAAATGGCAAGTGTGTTAGAAACTGCAAAGCGCTGTTCCACTGCCAGGGCGGGAGCAGAGGCCTCAATTCAGGCCCTGTCTCCCACACCTGCCGGTCTTTCTGGGTTCCCCAGACAGGACAAGACAGGCAGAGCTGGGGGTTCTTTCCCCCAGGGCCCATTTCAGAAGAGAAGTTTTGCTGCCTGGTCTTAGGAAGGAGGAAAGAGGGAGGTAGCTCTTCCCGGTCAGCTTTACCTGAAGTCTATCCTGAGTCCCACCCCGTTGCAGCACCTCACCTCCACCACATGTCCGAGCCACATCATCATGTACGACCACCACTGACTAGCTGTGTAACTCGTCCCTTGGCTGCCATTCTCAACCTCAGGACAGTCTTATTTTCAACCAGAGGCCAGAGCGGTATTTTAAACATAAGAATCAGATTATGCCGTGATGTAGCTCAAAGTGTTTTCATCTGACTTAGAACCAAATGTTTAGTTTCAATAACAAAATACAAGTTTAATCAAATCCATCCCCTTTGGAGTAAATATTCATTACAAAACGTAGAAAGGCCCTAAAAGATGTGGCTCTGCTTCCCTCTCCAAACACATCTCCCGCCACCCCTAGCTCACCCTGCTCTAGACAGACGTCTTCAGGCTGCTTCTGAAACCCACCAGCCTCAGAGCCTTTGCACTGACCACTCCGTCTGCCCAGGACACTCTCTCGCCAGAGAGCCCATGGCTCCCACAGTTCATTCAGTCACTCCTCAGAGCGGGCTTCCTGACCCTCCGCTTAAAACAGCCCACCCACCCCCACCATGCTATCCCCGTACTCTTCTGCATCTTTCTCCACGTGTTCTCTTCTCTCCCCGTTTATTATCCTTACAGTTATCTGTCTCTTTATTGTCTGTCTCCCCCGAGAAAGTAAAGCCCACGAGGGCAGGGCTTTGGTCTGTCTTGTTCACCACTGTATTCCCAGGTCTGGATCAGTGCCCAGGACAGAGTCAGAGCTCAGCAGGTATTAGGGAAATGAATGAAAATTGCCAAGTGGGTCAAGTCCCTCTCTCATTCTTGCCGCACCCTTTCCCTGCCCCGGCGGGGTCACAGGGGATCCTCTAGGATGGGAGACCTCCCAGGCCATCCAGGGAAATGGGCACCAAGCCTCCTGGGCCCAGCTCACCTCCTGCCTCTTAGCCTCCACTGCGTTCTCAGGAGCCACCACCCTCTAGGGAAGAGGGACAGTGTGTCCAGGGAGCCAAAGAGAAAATACCAGAAGGTGATAGATACACTGTATCGATGCAGATGGATAGGTCTGTATGTAAACAAGTTGTCATTTGTGAGTCACAAAGCTGCATGCCACAGAGCCCACCAGGCTGCCTCCTGGTGAGTGGGCTGTTTTAAGCGGAGGGTCTGGAAGCCGGCTCTGAGGAGTGTGACATCTAAGGATGCAGGCCGTGGCTACCAACAGTTTTCTCAGGGAATCTAACCACTTTGTCTTCAGGGCCGAAGCCCACTTTTACAAGTGCAAATGAATTACACCAATTATTTTACTCACTCGCTTCCCACCCACCCACTGTATAATTCCATTTTAAAAAGAAAACTGAGGTATATGTTTTCCCTGCGTAATTCTCCCCAAGTTTCCTGGCCCTCCCCTCTCTTTCTCTTTCCAGGTCAACCTCCTGGGGCACTGGGTATACTCAAGTCACCGGCTGGAAGCAGAGTCACTTACATGGGGTTTCCCTTTGACTATAATCAGGTTCTCACAGTAGAGGACAAGGCCCTCAAAGAGTGACATATGCTTTGAGACTTCCGGGGAAGGTTGAAATTTAAGTAGAAAGAGTCATCAGGTCACTTGTGCTGGCTGCAAAGTGGGAAAGGGAAGTCAGCTGTCCCTACCCCACTCACAGCTACTGCTGGTCCCTGCCTTTGTCTCTCTCCCTCCCACCCGTAGGGAACTGTGTACCCAACCCCATACCACAGGCAGTAGGCCAGCTTGAGGAGTGATTTTAACCAAAGGCGAGGTCTCCCTCTGACCCACCTATCCAGCCCTGTCCTTTGAGTTAATGCCTCTTTCTTTGGGTCTTGAGTTCTGAGTTTGCCCAGTAAAAAATTTATATTATTTCTGATGAATCCTTTTCCTATTATACTTAGAACTATTTTAAAATCAAGATCAGACCATGGAATGTTCTTGAGAATTTTTCCCCTTCTTTGGTGTATATTGTTATGTCTGGAAACCACCAAGGGAACGCTAAAAATGACAGAACCCAAACCACAAGGTCATTACATACTCTTCTAGCAAAGAGTCTTGTAAAGTATTTCCATGATTTAAAAAAAACAAAAAACAATTTACTGTTTATTCTCAAATAATGGTGAAATCTTTCTTCTGCTTGACAAATTATAAACACTTTCAATTTCCATTACCTTATTTGAAGCACTGATACACCTAATTCAAAAATAATATTCCAAGACACTAAGCCTAAGTCTTAGACATTAGACTATAAGGTACTAACTAATAAATGACACCACAATATTTTTTAAAAAATAATTCTAGGACAAAAACATGCATTAGAAATGGAGCAAAAAAAGCATTGTCATTTTTATATACAGTAACAGCAATGAAAGAAAGAATTCTACAATGATAAGGTTTCAAAAAACAATATGCATGACTGAGTCACCTGGAGGAAAACCTGTGAGGGTGGGATGCTAAAAGTAACAAAATTATTCTAAACCCATTCTTTACAATTTTAATAACAAAATACAAGAGTTTAAACAAATTCAACTCCTTTGGAATAACTACACCTTACAGTCTTTGTGTTTCCTAGTTCTTGTTTCTTCCGGAGTTGCACTTGCTGCTGAATGTATGCCAATCACTTAAAT